>NC_057814.1:420468135-420559581 GCF_018294505.1 Triticum aestivum | reverse complement strand
CCGCCACGGCCGCCCGCCACCCGCCGTACTCCGCCGCCGTCCACGCCTCCTCGTCGCCGGCCCGCACCGCCTCCGCCGGCGCCGCCTCTCCCCCGCGCCCGTCGGCCTCCCTCCTCCTCTCCTCTGGCCGCGCCTCGCCTTCCCTCCATCGCCGCCGACGAGGGCGAGCACGAGCATCGTCAGATCCGATCTGGTAGACTCCCGCGTTGACTTTTCCTCGACCCCCTAATTTCCCTAAGTCTTGGAATTTTCACAGCATATGCCTCTGTTCGTGATGCCACAACTCCTTGCATGTAGCTCCGATTCGCGCGTGTAATATGTCAAATTGTTCGTCTCTGATGATCTACATTTTGTTCAATTGCACCATGTTCATTAGAGGTCATCTTGATGCCCAAATCTCTGTTGGAAGAGGGCTAGTTGCTGTTATTCTCTGGTTCTTATCAGAACTTGGAGATTTGTCATTTTTGTATCATTTATTCTGTGCATCTTATGGGCATGAGCTCTACATGTGTTTTGAAGTATGCCATGCCATCTTTCCAAGGGTGTATGCCATGTATTTTTGTGATCTCTGTGGTGACTAGCACAAGCATGCAAAGTAGGCCCCGTAATATTTCTGATTTCAGGGACTTAGTGATTTCTCTAAGTCCTTGTCTGCTGTTATTTTGTTGCCATGTAAACTTGATGCTACAGAGAGATTCATGCATATTTTGGAGATGTTCAGTAAGGATTTTTTGTAGATATAGTTGTAATTGATCCATTAAGGCAATTGTTTGCAATTATGGGGTGCCATAGCATGACTCAATCTTGCTCTACTTTTGGTATAAAATATTTCTGGGAGATTCTTAACATGATATTCATTTTTGCCAAGCTTATTGTAGTTGATTCATTCATGCTATGCTATTGTTCTTGCCATGGTTAGCTTCATAAACATGCCATCTTGCTGTAGGTATGCTTGGTTTGTCACGCATTGCTCTGTAGTGAGTGCATCAAGCTCACAAAGAGGCCTACATATTATTATTGCGGCCATGCTCTGTTTTCTGCCAAGTCTGAAACCTGATAACGAAACTTGCTATGTTTACATGCTTGCCATCATATCTTCTGGTCCTTTTTGGCTTATGGTCAGTAAGGGACTTCTGTCATATGCATTTAGTAGAATCCTGCCATGCCTTGTTTTGCTGTGTTGAGTTCCTGTAGCATGTTGATTTCGTGCTCTGAACATTGCTACCTGATGCTGTTTTCTGCCATGTCCAGTTTTTCACCGTCTGTGATCCTGTTATCTTTTGCACTTCTGCCATGCTTGTTTGAGCTTGATATGTTGTGATCTAGCCGTAGCTCAGTGTTCATCTTTTGTCAAGCATCTCCTGTAGATTACTTCCATATGCTTTGTTGCTATGTTGGAGTGCTGTAGCATTGTTGCTTGTTGCATTTTAAGTGCTATCATGCTGTTAATCGCAGATTCGTGTCATTCTTGTTTTGCTTGCCATTTGCAAACCGTGCATCCGTTTCCGGTGATCTTTATATCGATTTCGACCGAAATCATCTCATCTTTCCAGTGGCATGCTTGGTTTGCCAAGCGACTGCCATGTTCATCATTTTCCTTCCGGAGCACGCATATGCATCGCATATCATATCCCGCATATCATACATGTTTTGCATCATGTTGCTTGTGCATTTCTCGTGGTTGATTGTGGTTCCGTTTGTTTGTGCTCTTGTCTTGGGTAGAGCCGGGAGACGAGTTCGTGAACGAGGAACCTGTTGAGTACGCTTACGAGGATCAAGCTTTCGACAACTCTGAGAACCTTGCAGGCAAGATGACCACCCCTCGAAATCACTTCTATCTTTGCTATGCTAGTTGTTCGCTCTATTGCCATGCTACGCTACCTATCACTTGCTATATCATGACACCCATTTTGCCATGTCAGCCCCTAACCATCCTTTCCTAGCAAACCGTTGTTTGGCTAAGTTACCGCTTTTGTTCAGCCCCTCTTATAGCGTTGCTAGTTGCAGGTGAAGTTGAAGTTGTTCCATGTTGGAACATGGATATGTTGGGATATCACAATATCTCTTATTTAATTAATGCATCTATATATTTTGGTAAAGGGTGGAAGGCTCGGCCTTATGCCTGGTGTTTTGTTCCACTCTTGCCGCCCTAGTTACTGATATACCGGGATTATGTTCCTTGAGTTTGCGTTCCTTACGCGGTCGGGTGATTTATGGGACCCCCTTGACAGTTCGCCTTGAATAAAACTCCTCCAGCATGGCCCAACCTTGGTTTTACCATTTGCGACCTATACCTTTTTCCCCCGGGTTTTCTAGAGCCCGAGGGTCATCTTTATTTTAAACCCCCGGGCCAGTGCTCCTTTGAGTATTGGTCCAAACTATCAGTCGCCGGTGGCCACCAGAGGCAAATCTGGGCTGGCCTATCGGAAGCTTGGACAATCCGGTGTGCCCTGAGAACGAGATATGTGCAGCTCCTATCGGGATTTGTCGGCACATTCGGGCGGCTTTGCTGGTCTTGTTTTACCATTATTGAGATGTCTTGTAAACCGGGATTCCGAGACCGATCGGGTTTTTCCGGGAGAAGGTTTATCCTTCGTTGACCGTGAGAGCTTATGATGGGCTAAGTTGGGACACCCCTGCAGGGTATTATCTTTCGAAAGCCGTGCCCGCGGTTATGAGGCAGATGGGAATTTGTTAATGTCCGGTTGTAGATAACTTGTCACTTGACCCCAATTAAAATACATCAACTGCGTGTGTAGCCGTGATGGTCTCTTCTCGGCGGAGTCCGGGGAAGTGAACACGGTCTGAGTTATGTATGACGTAAGTAGGAGTTCAGGATCACTTCTTGGTCATTGCTAGATGACGTCCGTTCCGTTGCTTCTCTTCTCGCTCTCATTTGCGCAAGTTAGCCACCATATATGCTTTTGCCGCTGCAGCTCCACCTTATTACACCTCCCTTTCCTATAAGCTTAAATAGTCTTGATCTCGCGGGTGTGAGATTGCTGAGTCCTCGTGACTCACAGATTCTACCAAAACAGTTGCAGGTGCCGACGATGCCAGTGCCGATGATGGGGTCGATCTCAAGTGGGAGTTCGACGAGGAACGTGGTCGTTACTATGTGTCTTTTCCTGATGATCAGTAGTGGAGCCCAGTTGGGACGATCGGGGATCTAGCATTTGGGGTTATCTTATTTTCATCTGGATTTTGACCGTAGTCGGTCTATATGTTTGTATTTGGATGATGTATGATTTATATTCATGTATTGTGTGAAGTGGCGATTGTAAGCCAACTCTTTATCCCATTCTTGTTCATTACATGGGATTGTGTGAAGATGACCCTTCTTGCGACAAAACCACTATGCGGTTATGCCTCTAAGTCGTGCCTCGACACGTGGGAGATATAGCCGCATCGTGAGCGTTACAGCGTACTATTACGTCCATTTCAATATGGACTACATACGGAGCAAAATGAGTGAATCTACACTCTAAAATACGTCTATATACATCAGTATTTGGAGTATGTACTAGTAGTTCATATTGAAATCTACTAAAGGACATATATTCCAAACAATATGATAATCTCTCTAACCAAGGTAGCAGGGACGAGGAGTAAACGGAGGGAGTACTAGTAAAATTTTCTCCTCGTCCTGCGAGCCACCGCGCGCGTGGGCGAGGGAGCGGGCGTAAGGAAGCAAGCTTCACCTCATCCTGCGAGCCACCACGCCCGTGGGCGGGGGAGACGGCGTACTAAGCAAGCTTCTCCTCGTCCTGCGAGTTGACGGGACACATCAAAAGCACTCCAGTGTATAGAGCCTTGCCTCTAAGGTAGGCCCCACATGGTTTGCCTCTTTTTTATTTAACATAACGCGTCAAGTCGCAATTTTTTTGTTCACCCGCGGTAGACGATCCTCCCTCCATCTAGTGGACAACCAGTACATGTGTCAAGTTACCACGTGGGCTGCCTTTTCGTACAGAAATGAGCTCCACCGTGTACCCGCGCGGGTGTGGTTGGGAAAGAGACGGGAGTACGTGCGCCGTGCGTGCACCTCTTCTCTTCGTGCATGTCCCCCACCTACGTGGGTGTGTGTGAGAGATACAAACCTAGACAAATGGCTTGTGCGTTCGTCAGTGTTTTTTGTTTTTTTGGGGGGGGGAGGTTGATTTCGTGAATGTATTTGTGGGAATATGTGTCGATGACATCTCAAACAAAATTTTGCATGCAATGTGTGTGAAATGGAGGCATATCCATATCATATATAGAGGGTCGGGCGATCCACGAGAAGAGAGGGAGGGGTCATAGATATCGATAGAGTCGAAGAGAGGATCAAGTGGGTCGGTGCGAGATCGATGAAGACAACCATCGAAATTGTGTGTGTGTGCAAGTCAAAGATATAGAGCGACTGACCTAGCTACCGGAACGTCAGAGGGCACAGGCCAAGTTTGTGTGTGGCAGGGAGACATGACTAGAGGGCTCGATGTATCGGTGTGTGTGTGTGTGTGCGAGGGGGTGGGGGGAGGGGTAGGCAGAGGCCTAACTATAGAGGTAGAACGACTCGTATATGTGTTGAGAAGGAGAGACCGAGCTATGTCTTGAGGGAGATCAGTCGACATCCATACATAACTGAAGGACAGGAAATAGGATGGGACAGAGAGAGAGAGGAGAGAGAGAGGGAGGGAGAGGGGTAGAGTGCTGGATGGGTGATGGAGTTGCTTCTCGAAGATGGTGGGAGAGGCCTAATAGACAAACTGAGGGTGGAACTACAATATTATCAATAAGAGTGGGGATGTGTTTCTGTGTGTGCCTGTGCGTGATAGATCTGTCGGGACACATCCATGGATGATGAAGGGGAACCATGTGTTTGGTAAGCAAACCTAACTAGATCGGTAGATCAATTGTTGTTTGTCGGAGGAAGGGAGAGACATAACTAATGAGGTAGATCGATCGACGCGTGGGGAAAAACGAGTTATAAGGACCTAGCTAGCTATATGTATAGCGGGAGATCGGTCGGTGTACGTCCATTTGTTAGAGGTAAATAAGGCCCGACGAGACGGATAGACAGAGAGAATGGAGTTAGGAGGTGGTGCGAGAGGCCCAGCTACTAGCTAGATAGGGGGAGGAGTGTGCGGTTGTGAGATCGATGAAAATAGGGGCGAGAGTTTACACGTGAGTGGGACCATATGAGAGACACGAGGCAAGGACACATAAAGGAGGAGATTGAAGGTGCGTGTGTATGTTGTAGGCAGACATCGCTGGAGAGGTTTATCGATCGGTGTGTGTCGGAAAGGAGTTGTGGAGACTGTGGGAGAACGACCTAAAGAAGAAGAAAAATGAATGTGCGCGATGGATGGAATGCTGAGGGAGGGGGAGGGCGAGGAGGGCGTGTGCATGCACGAGAGAAAGTTAGTGGTAGCTGCAAAGGTTAGAGGATTGTGTGGTGTAAGAGACTAAAAAAGATCATAATTTGATATGAAAGTGGATTCATATATTTGAATAGGAGATCATAGTGTTTTAAACATATGCATGCATGAATATAGCGGTGATACGAGTGTTGTGGTTTTGCACATGTTATACCATAATGTGATAATGCATGGCGTTTGCAACTCACAGCTAAATGTCGAACAATCTAAACCATACTATACATCGAACAATCTCACATTTTATTTGAATTTGTGATAATGTGTGGCGTTTGCAGCTTACAACTAAATATCGAACAATCTAAACAATACTATATATCGAACATTCTCACATTTTATTTGAATTTGTGGTAATGTGTGGTGTTTGCAACTCACATCTAAATACTTGTAGGCGTCGGGGGCGGGGCACCATACATAATGTGATAAACACATTATACATATGAGACATGGTTTAGTTTGTGAAGATCTAGCTAGATCTTGAAATGTACTATGATTTGAAATCAACATAAAGTGGATTCAAAAAATCGAGTTCGAGTTCATATAGTACACATAGTTCATATGTAACTCGAGACTAATCATGTGGTGTGCTGTGAAGATAATACACAAACGATGGTTTAACTTGACAATAATGACGATTGTAGATCTTATTAAAACAGAGAAACAAATTCAAACGCTTTGACTTCACAACAATCATTATTGTAGATCTTATTCAAATAGAGAAGCGAATTCAAATTTAGTTCATATTGACGCGGTAGTATATACATTTGGAATGCACTAAAACGTTCATTTGACTACTAGGTTGCATGCATTCTACACGTAGCGAAATATTTTAATTGAACATAACATGAATTCAAAGTTTTGAATGACATTTTTAGTGCGAATTGATTTGGTACAGTACACATTAGGCTTGTCCGGAAATTTCAACCCGCGCCTTGTTAGCCCGAAATATTTAAGATATATCTTTGTCTCGTTGTGCTCCGACAACTCCCTCCATCTCAACCCGCGCCTTGCTATTCCAAAATTACAACGCGCGCGAAAACTCCCACCTCCTGTGAAATCCCGACACACGAAATGCCCGTGATACCCCTGAACCGAAAGAACCGCCTCAAATCGGTGGGGGTACTTTCGTAACTCATCCACCGTACCGGATGAGGATCCGTCATCGATCTGGTCGTCCCGCCGGTTCAGCCACCCCGTCCTCCACCTCCAGGGAGCTGCCCCGACGTTTCCCTCGTCTTTCGCGCCACCTCCATTCCCACACCGCTGTCTTCACCTACACCACCGGAAGAGCATCAGCATCACCGTTTCCTTGGATGAAGCTGCGGCCTAATCGGCGCCACCAAAGAGGTTGTACTCTAATCGCCGCATTTTCTTCTTGATTCGATCTCACGGTGCTGCCGGCGCTCGGTCCCGAGCCGACACGGAGCGGCTCCATCCACCGCGGCGTCGCCGGCCACTTCCTCCACGGCGTCGCTCCCTCGGCGGCGACGTCCACATCAGTAGGAGCTACTGCTGCTTTAGCTCTCGCTCGCGCTGCTGCTCTGCTCTTGCTCTCGGTCCCCTGCCTGGTCTGCTCTTGCTCGCGCTGCTGCTCTCGCTCTTGCTCTTGCTTGCGATGCTGCTCCGATTTAGCTACACTTCACTCGACTGAATTGACTTTTGGGTCAGTCGATTTTCAGGGGGTGGGGGGGGGCTCGCCGGAGTTAAGAAAGAACCAGCCGCCTCGGGGAGGGGGGCTCACCGGAGAAGTACCCCACTATCTATCTTAGGGTTCAGGGTGGGGGCGGTGGTCGCCGGCGATGGTGGGGCGGTGGCGTGGGGATCACCGGAGAAAAAGCTCGGCACGGGGGGGGCTAGAGGGATGGCCGGGGTGGCGGCGGACCAGCGGTGGGGAGTGTTTTCGGGGCGGGCGGGGCGGCTGTTTGGCCGGTGGTGGCTGGCGGCTCAGGGGGGTGGAGGTTGAAGATGAACTGCAGGCCCTTGATTTCGTATCCAACGGCTGCAAAATCGACTGACCAGAGATGAAAAAGTCAGTCGACTGACGTGTAGCCTCACCTCTAGTGCGTTCAGTTTTGACAGTAAAATTCAGTTTCGACAGCAAAATTCAGTTTCGACAGTTAAGTTCAGTTTCGACAGTTAAATTCAGTTTCGACAGTTAAGTTCAGAGATGAGCGGCTGATGTATACATCTAGCACTTTGTGGTTATGTATTTTACGTCATCTATTGGAGATGCTATTAGAATTCCACTCAGGTTAACGTTGTCTCTCTTGTCCTGCTTCAGCCTCGGCGTTGTACAACTCACCGGAGCTGCTCCCACGACGAAACCCTCCATCACAGCGGAGCAGTACCTCGGGCTCCATCTCTAGACGCCTAAGATCTTCTTCCCCTCCTCCAACAGCCAAGTCAGCCGGAGCATCCTCACTGGCCAACCCAATCACACTGAGATCGACATGGCTTCGCCAAAGAGGTTGTACACTTCTTGTGGTTTGGCTTAATCTCACCATACTTCTTTGCATCCTGTGATCTTCCAATTCTTGTGAACCAAATACCCAGATTGGCAGAAATCCTATGTTTTTAAATTCTCTGTTTCGCACGTGCATTCCTATCCTATTCCTGTCTATTTCCTATCCCTGCATTGTTAGAATCCTCAAATTCAAACAAGCCCTTACACAATTACTTCTGTTACAGATATGTGTCAAAGAAAACCTTGTGTGGTTTGTCCTGCTCCTGCGGTGCTGTGTTCCACCCCAGCTCAGCTGCTCCAACAACGGAAGGGTTCACCACAGCAGGGATCCGCTCTTCAGACTGTCTTTCGCCGCCTCAGATCTTCTTCCCCGCCGCCGGCAGCCACGACAACTTCATTACCATCATCAATTGAGTAGATGACCTTGAGGACAACACGGGTCCGCAAGAGAGGTCGCACTCTTCCGTGTCTGCTTACGTTATGCATCGCTTAATATGATGACATGCTACTTTATCGTCGTGTTCACCTATTAGACTCCGACTCAGGTCCAAACTTATGTTGAAACTTGAGTTTTTAAATGGTTGTGGGGTACATATTGGGGCAGCTATCAGTACTATCTGTCTACTATCTGGTTAATCTCGGGTGTCTACTATGAGTTTCATGTTGGGTGCAAACAAACATTAAAGGAGCCATTATCTGTATTTTTTTAACTAAAGCTATTATCTGCCTGCTATCATTGGTTTTGGGTCTATCCACAGTTTGCTACCATCACTCTAGATTTGTGCATGCACTCCTTACATAATCTCACTATGTTTTATTCCTATGCATGTCAGTTATTGTACACAATGGAACTGAACATGTAGAGCAAAAGAGACGAGCCTTGCATGGCAATCAAATTTCATGCAGACGTCGCTCCATGGTGGGCGCAAAGGCAGCCCCCCTCCACCCATTTCGAATCGTAATCAAGAGGAAGATAACTGTTCTGAGGGGGATTCAAAAGCAGAAGACCACTCCTATTTACCCCATGAGGTCTTCGCTCTAACTTGGCATGCTGATGTTGGTTATATCATGCATATGGTGCCTTGCATTGCTTACTTTATACATCAAATATGCCAACTGCTTAGTTTAGACATGCTTTGTGTGAATGACATCTGTTTAGTTTATTCATCGTTTATGTGAATTATGCAATGCCATCTTGTTTAGCCAGCCATCATATATGTGAATTTTGCAATGCCATCCTGCTTAGCCATTCATCTTATATGTGAATTATATCAGGCCATCCTTTTTTTCGTTACGTATTACATTTGTCAACAATGTTAGTACATTCAACTACTCTTCGTGTGCATCAGCCATTTGACACGGTGATGGAAAATTCTGGAGTGAAAACAAGGTCTTCAGAGCAGACTATGCTATCTGACGAAGCGCATATCTCGCTGGTTACGGATAGCTCCTCAGAGGAGGATTCAGAGACAGATGACCAGTCCTATTCCCCCCGAGGTGCATGCTCTAACTTGGCAGGGTTATGTTGCTCATATCGTGCGTATGGTATCTTGCATTGCTATGTCATTTGCTTAGTTTAGAGATGATTTGTGTGAATGACACCTGTTTAGTGTCTAATTACCATATATGTGAATTATGCAATGCCATCTATTTGCAAGACATTATATATGTGAATTATGCAATGCTATCTTGTTACAAGGCATTGTATATGTGAATCATGCAATGCCATGCTGTTTAGCCAAGCGTCATATATGTGAATTATATCATGCCGTCCTTTTTTTGTATTTGTCATTGCTTTTGTTGACAATGTTTGTATATTCAACTGCATTTCCTATGCATCAGCCATTTGAATTGGTGATGGAGAAATCTGGAGTGAAAACAAGGTCTTCAGAGCAGACAATGCTACCTAGTGAAGCAGATATGTTGTTGCTTACAGATAGCTCTTCAGAGCAGGATTCAAAGGCAGATGACCAATCCTATTATCCCCCTGATGTGTATGCTCAAACTTGGCAGGGTTATATTACTCATATCATGCATATGTTGTATTGCAATGCTTAGTTTTTACAGCATATACATGATGTTGAATGCCATCTCCTTAGTTGACACATCATATATGCGATTGCCCTCTGCTCACTTCCTTAGTATATAAATCATATATTTGAATTATCTCATGCCATGATGTTTACATAGACAACATGTATCTGACTTATGGCATGCCAACCCATTTTCTAAAGACATAATATAGTTATATCATCTCATCCTGTTCACATAGTCATCATATTTTGAATTATGTCATTCTATCCGTGAATTATATCATGCCATCATGTCTCCATCGACGGCATGTTTGTGATTTATGGCATGCCAACCACTTTAATAGACACATCGTATAGTTATATCATGTCATCCTGTTTGCATAGTCATCATATTTTGAAGTATGTCATTCTATCCTTTTTAGTTAGCCATCATACATGTGAAATTGTGTCATGCTATCCTGTTTAATTAGCCATCATATATTTGAAATTATGTCCTGCTATTCTGTTTGGTTAGACAACATAAATGTGAATTATTTCATGCCCTTTTTTCTTCCCTACTATCCATTGCACCTGTCTATCTTACAATGTCTGTACATTCAATTACTTTTCTTGTTTATCAGCCATTTCAATTGGAGGGGGTGATGGTAGTATCTGTGGGAGTAAAAACACGGTCTTCAGAAAAGATCGTGCTACCTGTCGATGGAGATAGAACCACGGTTGTACTTGCCCAAGAACCAGCCCTACCACACATAACCCAGACTCACGCAGATTGTACCCCTACCCAGTTGGACAGAGAACCAGCTACACCCCTTCTAACCCCAACCCCAGCAGATAGTAACCCAGTTCCCGTTGACACAACACCGTCTCCACCACAGAGCACCCAAACACGAGCAGTTAGTAAGGCAACTGCAGTGCCCAAAGCACGAGGACCACCACTCCGAACCCCAAGTCAACGCTTAAAGCAGAAGAAGAATTGTTCTCAGGTCAGGTTCCGTAGCTATGGTTCATACTACTTTGCTCTTGCATCACTGTATTTACTCATACCAACTAATTTCAAATTTGGAGGATGCAACTGAAACTCCAATGGCGCAACAGGTATGTTTAAACCTGTTTCTTTAACGTGTTTGCTGTTGTAACTTGCTCTATGTTGATTTCAGTTTCAATTGAATAAACAGTTATGTTCTCATGCCACGCACATTACAAGTGTTGTTATGGAAAGTGCTAGTTATCGGCTAGAGGGGGGGTGAATAGGCGATTTTTATGAAAGAATTCAAAACATGAAAGTTTTGAAGACAAACAACAGAAATGAACCTATTGACATGCAGCGGAAGGTAGACTACACTAAGCAAGCCATAGTCAAGTATTCAATGAAGTGAAAGCATGAAGACTAATAGCAGCTAGGTAGTAAAGATCAGGATGGAAGATAGTATGAAGCCAAACAACGATATTAGTCACACAGTGAAGTCAAACAGGTAGTGCAAGCAGGCAATGACTTCACGAAGACAAACTGTAAGTAAAGAGAGGGAGAGGATACAACCAGTCGCTTGGTGAGGATAAAGGATTTGTTGGACCAGTTCCAGTTGCTGTGACAATTGTACGTCTGGTTAGGGAGGCTGAGATTCAACTCAGAAGACCGTGTCTTCACCTTATTCCCCTTAAGCTAAGGACACCCAGTCCTCGCCCAATCACTCTGGTAAGTCTTCAAGGTAGACTTCCAAACCTTCACAGACTTCGTTCACCGGCGATCCACAATGACTCTTGAATGCTCAGAACGCGACGCCTAACCGGCTAGAGGATTCACAGTCCTCAATTGTAACAAGTCTTCAGGTCACGGGGACAGAAAGACTTCAGTGATGCCTAACACTCTTTGGCTCTGGGTGTTTGGGCTTTGTCCTCGCAAGGATTTCCCTCTCTCAAATGCTTCGAAGGTGGGTTGCTCTCAAACGACAAAAGCCGTGCACTAACTCTGAGCAGCCACCAATTTATGGTGTAGGGGGTGGGCTATTTATAGCCACTAGGCAACCCTACCTGATTTGTCCGAAATGACCCTGGGTCACTCAGGAACTGACACGTGTTCCAACGGTCAGATTTCAAACACACGCAGCAACTTTACTTGGGCTACAAGTAAAGCTGACTCATCTAGCTCTGGATAAGATTTGCTCTCATTGTCTTCGCTCAAAGACATAGGATTTGGTTGAGCATCACTTCAGTCACTCTGACTTTGTTCACTGGGACCCCACTTAACAGTACGGTGGTTCCTACGACTCAACAAAGAAGAAAAGGAAACAACAAAACGACTATGTCTTCGCGCTCCATAGTCTTCACGCGATGTCTTCTTTTGTCATAGTCTTCAATGTGAATATCTTCACATACCACCATTGTCTTCAATGTCTTCTTACATTTTTAGGGGTCATCTCCGGTAGGTAAGCCGAATCAATGAGGGACTACTACCTGTGTTATCCTGCAATTCTCACAAACACATTAGTCCCTCAACCAGGTTTGTCGTCAATACTCCAAAACCAACTAGGGGTGGCACTAGATGCACTTACAATCTCCCCCTTTTTGGTGATTGATGACAAACTGGTTGAAGTTTTCAACGGGGATAAAAGTATGTGAAATTGTAAAGGATAAAGGTATTGTCTCCATAAGTAGCAAAAGGCTCCCCCTGAAAGATGTGCATATAAGTAATTTGCTTTTGGAATGCAAATGCACATGGCAGGTTGTACTTGTGGAGATCCTCTTCAACTTATGAAGACAATTCATCATGCGTGATTTGATATAACGAAGATAATGCATGCATAATGAAAAATGGACGTCTGCAATATGACTTCGTGCGGGATTTATCATCGCACATGCGAAATTTATCATCGCATCACAGAATGGCAAACAAATAGCAGACGACCATCAAGTTTAAGTGTTACAACTCAAAGAACCAAATGTATCAAAAGCGAGAGTTGTAAACACTAGGCAAAATATAAAGCAACCGCCCATGTGGACCCGCTTGAAGACTATCAACTCATATGCTTCTCCCCCTTTTGTCAATAATGACCAAAAAGGCTTGAAGACATAGAGCCTCTACTCATTCCCAGAAGGAGTAGGAGAAGATGCAGGGTCGGCGTCGGGGTTTGGCGGTGCAGAAGAACTTGGTGCAGTGTCGATACGCGCTGAAGTTGGAGGTGGTGAAGTAGCATCATCTTGATCATCTATGACTCTGGCATTCACCGTTGCAGCGGAGGAGGAATAGTCAGAGTCTTCAAGAGAGGGAGTTCGACGCAAAACATCATTCCTTGGAGGAGTGGAGTCAAACTTGAATCTTTCAGTGAAGCCATCGTCTTGAAGATCTGCTTCAGCACTCAGCAGTGTCAAACTCTTCCATGACCTCCGACAGGTTTCATGTGTAACAAAGGCATTCTTGGTGGCAAGATTGCGAATGCAATTTACGTCCACCAAGAGGCTTTGCATCTGCCGCTTCAGCCAGTAGTGATGCTTATCCTATTTCTGATGCAGGGCAACGAGAAGCTCTCGGTCATTGAGAACACGAGATCGCTTCCGAGGCCTTTGAGTAATAGTGCTTTCAGTGGCTTTAGTTTGAGCACGGTGAGGTAAGCGTGTATTGCCAGCCAACGGATAAACACGAGTGACTACCTGGACTCCTTCAATGGGCTGTGTGAAGCTTTGGTGATCAGCATTGTGAAGACAAATAGGCTCCTTGGCAGGCTCGGGGTATATGACTTCAACTGACATATCAACTTCTGGCAAAAAGATCAGATGGATGCGAGCAGAGGGCTGATAGTTGACAGCTGAATGAAGCTTGATAAGGTGCATAACCCATGGAGCGAAGAAACTCATTCCAAATAGATCAGAGCATGATGCAGCCAACTGCCTGATAAAGAAGTCTTGAGCATTGAAGCTGATGCCGTTGAAGATATAAAAGACCAAAGTCTTCATTGCTCCATCAAGTTTCGCTGCTGAAGAATGTCCTTTGACAGGCCATAGAGTTCACCTGATGATATGATAAATAGTGCGGGATAGATACTCTAGGTCTTCAACAAAGAACTCCTTTGGGTAATCAGCGTCATGTGGCAGAGGCTTCATCATCAAAGTGACTTGTGGCCTTGGTCCTTTACGAAGCCTGCAGAACGCTGGCGACGCTTGTGGAGATGGAGTTAGTTGGACCACAAAGTCATCATCTTCAAGTACCGGAGTGGTGACTTGAGTTGGGGGAGTAGTTGGTGTTTTTGTTTGATGGGGGGAGTCTTGAGGGTGATCAGCCCATGAGTCATCCTGAGCAATTGGCGTCAAGGGGCGACCAATGCTGATGAGTTCGCTGTTCGTGAGAACAGGCGATGATACCACATTATGCTCTATCTGAGGAAGGACTTCATCATCTTCAACATTGTCTTGATGACCAATGTCTTCAGCTACGGTGGGGTCAACAGCTGGAATGTCTTCAGCTTCAGGAGCCTCTGGGGAAGTAGGCTCATGAACTATCAAACGACGCTCTTGTTGTGCAGATGCAGGACGAGCAACAGAAATTGGCTCGACGACAAGGGGCTCTATGGGAGCAGCCCGATCTTTCTTCTTGGTCTTGCGCTTCTTGGTGGGTGGAGCATCGTCAGAGGTGTTCTTGGTCTTGCACTTTCTGGCTTTGGCTTCAGCTGCCCTTGTCTTCTGAAGCTCTGAAGCCACTGGGGGACCTTAGGCTTCATGCCTGTCATACCGGTGGGGAAGACAATGCGAGGTTCTTCCCGCCTGGATGGTTCAGCTTGGTCCACAGTAGGCTTCTTCTTCTGCTTGGCAGCCATCTTAGGGTCGATGCCAGGACGCCCAAGTGCCTTGCGCTTCTCAGCTTCATTGTAAGCTTGAACACACTTTGCATCCAGAAGCTTCATTCACTCTCGAGAACCTTTGGCTTCTTCACGTTTCTTGTGAAACGCTTCCTTGAGCTCATGCAGCATGACCTTGAAGTTCTGGACGTCTGTTACGCTGAGCTTGGCCACATGTTTCTTGAACTAAGCCTTTTCATAATCAATCTTGTGCTTCAGCTCAACAATTTTCTGAGCAAGATCCAGCTCAGTAGCAATGGCTCCATGGAAGGAGACGCTGAGGCCAATCGGAAGTTGAAGATCATCAAAGCTGAGATTTGGGCTATCAAACCACTCTTCAATGAACTTGTTCAGAATGTCCACATCGAAGAGGGGAAGATCATTGAAGATTTCCGCCTCTTGCTTGCTCTTTATCATCAGTTCAAGAGCGTCATCAGCAAGCACTACAAAAAAAATACACTTCCGTGATGATACGTGTTTGTCACAGTAGGTCGCGTTTTTTGTCATGCATGTACATCCATGACAAATTTATGACAGAATCAAGATAGTCATACCTGTGCTGTCGTAGAAGTGTTCCATGACATTACCAAAATTATCATCACGGAAGTGTCCACTTCCATGACGATAAATCGCGCGTCACAGAAGTGCTTTCGTCAAGGGTGACCGACATGTGGCATCCACCGTAACGGAACGCCGTTAAGCTATCGGGTCGGGTTTTGGATCCGATAACCCGTTAACAGCCCCGACCAATGGGGATTTTCCACGTGTAAAATCATCATTGGCTAGAGGAAACACGTGTCGGCTCATCGTTGGGACAGATGTCATCCACTCACTGGACAGAAGGCGCCTATGATACGTCGACACGTGGCACGGCCCAACAGTGGCCCATTCCTGTGAAAAGGCCGGCCCGTTTGACTTGGTCAAAAGCTGGCGAGCCGGCCCATGGAAAGCGTGTTAACGGCCTGTTCGCATATAGCCCATTTACAGCCCGCTAACCCAAGGCCCATTACGCCCTATCCGAATTAGGCCCAGTAGCGTCATCTGGGCCATCCAATATGATTCCAGCCCGTTTTCACTTCTGGCCCATGTATAGCCCATGATGTCTTTCGGCCCATATGAGGCCCTTTGTAACTCTTGGCCCATTAGCGGCCCGTGCTGAAACTGGCCCGTAATGAACAGTGTATTACTTTACACCCATTAACGGCCCGTGGTGAAACTGGCCCGTAATGAACAGTGTATCACTTTATACCCATTAACGGCCCGTTATTCCGTTGGGCCATTTCCAGCCCAAGTTAACTTTCGGCCTTCTGAGGGCCCATTTATTCTTGGGCTCATTTGCATCATTCGGTTACTTACGGCCTGTTACTATCATTTTCTGCTTGTGGGCCAAATTCAGCCCGTCGTTACAGTCGGCCCGTTTGTGGACCGTTAGTCTGTTGGGCCATTTTCCTAGCATCACCAAATACGGCCTATTAATGATGGCCCGTTATGGTCGGCCCATGAACGGACGATTCCAACTCTAGCCCGTTTACGGCCATAATGCGGTCTGTTTGGCCCATGTTTGGCCAATCGATCATACGGCCCGTATAAGGCCCATTGATGATACGGCCCGCAGAAGGCCCATTGTTTCTACGGCCCGTAGAAGGCCCATTGTTTCTACGGCCCGTAGAAGGCCCACTGTTTCTACGGCCAGTAGGAGGCCCAGTGTCACTACAGTAAATATTAGCCCATGGTTATTGTGGCCTAGTTTTAAAAAATAGGTTATTGCATCCACTAGCTAACCGCGGAAAAAGAACTGCAATGACTACAAGCAAACAAATAAACAAGACAACAAGGAAATAAATAAGCAAGCAACTAACGCTAGGCTATCACGACTATTACACATATTACATCCACTGGGCATCAAAGTTCGCCACCAGTGCAAATATAGGGAACAAAGCAGCATATCATATACACTGGTTGTCAAAGTTGGCGACCAGCGCAAATAAACGCCGCAGCAAAACAAATCCAGAACTGAAACCACTTCAGAAGATCTCAAGAAACAATATCCTGGGTACCCATAATGCTGGCAAGATGCTTAGCAAGCTTATTAACTTTCTCTTGTTTGGCGCTTAAATCCTCCAGCGCTTGCTGTTGCACCAGAAATATGCATCTGAATTCTGCAGGGACTTCCTCAGTCCTTCAGCTTCCTGTCGCAGCACATCTGATCGATGTCTTTCAACTTGAAGTTGAGACTCAAGAAGACGAACTGATTCAGGCAGCGAGTTCGAAGAGCTTGTGCCAGCAGTAGTGGCCAGTAACTCGAACACTACATCAAGACAGGACTTTTGGGTTCCCTCACTGTCGTCAAGATAGTTTTTATCAGCTTTCTTGGAGACCAACAGGGATGTCTCACTATCTTGAACCTTATCTGCATTACTTCCTTTACCATTGGATAACGCGGTACTGTTCTCCAATATTTTGTCCGCATTCTAAAAGAGAAACAAGCAGACACATCACATGTTTACCATGTTGTATATGAAACTCATTTTGGTAAATGAGTTCAGTAGTAAAGTGGACAGGATAACAGCATGAAACAAACATATATCTATGTACCATGGTCACTTTATGGTCTATATCATTCTAGTTTTTGTTGCCAAATCAAGATAGAGACACAGTTCAAATAATATTTGTTCAAGACAAAGCAGAATAGACAGAATATAAGTGTGGGTAACTATAGAGCAATAACAACACTTGTAATGTGCATGACATGAGAACATAACTGTTTATTCAATTGAAACTGAAATCAACATAGAGCAGGTTACAACAGCAAACCAGTTAAAGAAACAGGTTTAAAACATACCTGTTGCGCCATTGGAGTTTCAATTCCATCCTTCAAATTTGAAAATAGTTGGTATGAGTAAATACAGTAATGCAAGAGCAAAGGAGTATGAACCATAGCTACAGAACCTGACCTGAGAACAAATCTTCTTCTCCTTTAAGCGTTGAGTTGGGATTCGGAGTGGTGGTCCTCGTGCTTTGGGCACTGCAGTTCCCTTACTAACTGCTCGTGTTTGGGTGCTCTGTGGTGGAGACGGTGCTGTGTCAACTGGAACTGGGTTACTATCTGCCGGGGTTGGGGTTAGAAGGGGTGTAGCTGGTTCTCTGTCCAACTGGGTAGGGGTACAATCTGCGAGAGTCTGGGTTATGTGTGGTGGATCTGGTCCTTGGGCAAGTACAACCGTGGTTCTATCTGCATCAACTGGTAGCACTATCTTTTCTGAAGACCGTGTTGTTACTCCCTTAGATACTGCCATCACGCTCTCCAATTCAAATGGCTGATAAACAAGAAAAGTAATTGAAAGTATAGACATTGTATGATAGACAGGTGCAATGGATAGTGGGGAATAAAAGAGGGCATGAAATAATTCATATTTATGTTGTCTAACCAAACAGGATAGCATGACACAATTTCACATATATGATGGCTAACTAAACAGGATAGCATGACACAATTTCACATTATGATGGCTAACTAAAAAAGATGGAAAGACATAGTTCAAAATATGAGACTATGTAAACAGGATGACATGACATAACTATATAATGTGTTTATTAAATAGGTTGGCATGCCATAATTCACATACATTCACGGATAGAATGCCATAATTCAAAATATGATGACTGTAAACACTAAACAGGATGAGATGATATAACTATATGATGTCTTTATTAAATGGGTTGCCATGCCATAATTCAGATAGATGATGTGTATGTACTATGTAAACATGATGGCATGATATAATTCAAATATATGATTTATATAGTAAGCAAGTAAGCAGATGGCAATCCATATATGATGTAAAAACTAAGCAATGCAAGACAACATGCATGACATGGGTAATATAACCCTGCCAAGTTTGAGCATAGACCTCAGGGGGAAATAGGACTGGTCATCAGTCTCTGAATCCTCCTCTGAGGAGCTCTCTGTAACCAGCAAGATGTCTGCTTCAGCAGGTAGCATTGTCTGCTCTGAATACCTTGTTTTCACTCCAGATACTTCCATCACCGCTTCAAATGGCTGATGCATAGGAAGAGTAGTTGAATATACAAACGTTGTCGACAAATGGAACACGTAATACAAAAAAATGATAGCATGATATAATTCACATACATGATGATTGGCTAAACAGCATGGCATTGCATAATTCACATATATAATGCCTTTGCAACAAGATAGCATTGTATAATTCACATATATAATGTCTTGCAACAAGATGGCAATGCATAATTCACATATATGGTAATTAGACACTGAACAGGTGGCATTCACACAAAGCATGTCTAAACTAATCAAATGACATAGCAATGCGAGACACCATACGCACGATATGAGCAACATAACCCTACCAAGTTAGAGCATACACCTCGGGGGGGGAATAGGACTGGTCATCTGTCTCTGAATCCTCCTCTGAGGAGCTATCCGTAACCAGCGAGATATGCGCTTCGTCAGATAGCATAGTCTGCTCTGAAGACCTTGTTTTCACTCCAGAATTTGCCATCACCGTGTCAAATGGCTGATGCACACGAAGAGCAGTTGAATGTACTAACATTGTTGACAAATGTAATATGTAACGAAAAAGGCCTGATAATTAATAAGATGACTGGCTAAGCAGGATGGCATTGCAAAATTCACATATATGATGCCTGGCTAAACAAGATGGCGTTGCATAATTCACATAAACGATGAATAAACTAAACAGATGGCATTCGCGCAAAGGATGTCTAAACTAAGCAGATGACATATTTGATGTATAAAGTAAGCAATGCAAGACACCATATGCATGATATAACCAACATCAGCATGCCAAGTTAGAGCGAAGACCTCAGGGGGTAAATAGGAGTTGTCTTCTCCTTCTGAATCCCCCTCAGAACAGATATCTTCCTCTCGATTACAATCCGAAATGCGTGGAGGGGGGCTGCCTTTGCGCCTACCATGGAGCGACGTCTGCATGAAATTTTATTGCCACGCAAGGCTCGTCTCTTTTGCTCTACATGTTCAGTTCCATTGTTTACAATAACTGTCATGCATAGGAATAAAACATAGTGAGATTATGTAAGGAGTGCATGCAGAAATCCAGAGTGATGGTAGCAACCTGTGGATAGACCCAAAACCAATAATAGCAGGCAGATAATGGCTTCAGTTAAAAAATACAGATAATGGCTTCTTTACTGTTTGTTTCCCACCCAACATGAAACTCATAGTAGACACCGGAGATTAACCAGATAGTAGATAGATACTATTGATAGCGGCCCCGATATGTACCCCACAACCATTTAAAAACTCAAGTTTGACCATTAGTTTGGAGCTGACTCAGAGTCTAATCGGTGAACAGGACGATAAAGTAGCATGTAATATTAAGCGATGCATAACGTAAGCAGACACGAAAGAGTGCGACCTCTCTTGCGGACCCGTGTAGTCCTCGAGGTCATCTGCTCGGTTGATGATGGTAATGCAGTTTTCATGGCTGCCAGCGGCGGGGAAGAAGATCTGAGGCGGCGAAAGACAGTCTGGAGGCCGGATCCCTGCTGTGCTGGACCCTTCTGTCATTGGAGCAGCTGAGCTGGGGTGGACGACGGCGCAGCAGGAGCGGGACAAACCACGCAAGGTTTTCTTTGACAACTATCTGTAAGAGAAGTAATTCTGTAAGGGCTCGTTTGAATTGGAGGATTCCAACAATGCAGGGATAGGAAATAGACAGGAATAGGATAGGAATGCACGTGCAAAACAGAGAATTTAAAAACACAGGATTTCTGCCAATCTGGGTGTTTGATTCACAACAATTGGAAGATCACAGGATGCAAAGAAGCATGGTGAGATTAAGTCAAACCACAAGAAAATGTACGGTTATAATGCTATTATGCTACTATCTCTTAGTCTTGTGCTTCATGAATAGGAATTTGAAAAGGAGGACAAGTGAAAATTAAAATTCCTACGTTTTTTCTTTCAAGGAGACACTAAAGGAACAAATCCGTGTGCTCAGTGGACAATATATATAACATGTAGAGTAAAAAAGAGATGCAACAAGTGTACAACCTCTTTGGCGAAGCCATGTCGATCTCAGCATGATTGGGTTGGCCGGTGAGGATGCTCCGGCTGACTTTGCTGTCGGAGGAGGGGAAGAAGATCTTAGGCATCTGGAGATGGAGCCCGAGGTACTGCTCCGCTGTGATGGAGGGTTTCGTCGTTGGAGCAGCTCCGGTGAGTTGTACGACGCTGAGGCTGAAGCAGGACAAGAGAGACAACGAACAACGTTAACCTGAGTGGAATTCTAATAGCATCTCCAATACATGACGTAAAATACATAACCACAAAGTGCTAGATGTAAAATACATCAGCCGCTCATCTCTGAACTTAACTGTCGAAACTGAACTTAAATGTCGAAACTGAACTTAACTGTCGAAACTTAACTTAACTGTCGAAACTGAATTTTGCTATCGAAACTGAATTTTGCTGTCGAAACTGAACGCACTAGCAAGGTGAGGCTACACGTCGGTCGACTGACTTTTTCATCTCTGGTCAGTCGATTTTGCAGCCGTTGGATACGAAATCAAGGGCCTGCGGTTCATCTTCAACCTCCACCCCCTGAGCCGCCAGCCACCACCGGCCAAACAGCAGCCCCCGCCCCCGGCCGGGTGCGCCGCCCCGCCCGCCCGAAAACACTCCCCACCGCCGGTCCGCCGCCGCCCCGGCCATCCCTCTAGGCCCCCCCCGTGCCGAGCTTTTTCTCCGGCGATCCCCACGCCAACGCCCCGCCACCGCCGGCGACCACCGCCCCCATCCTGAACCCTAAGATAGATAGTGGGGTACCTCTCCGGCGAGCCCCCCTCCCCGCTGCGGCTGGTTCTTCCTTCACCCCGGCGAGCCCCCCCCACCCCCTGAAAATCGACTGACCCAAAAGTCGATTCAGTCGACTGAAGTGTAGCTAAATCGGAGCAGCATCGCAAGCAAGAGCAAGAGCGAGAGCAGCAGCGCGAGCAAGAGCAATAGCAAGAGCAGACCAGGCAGGGGACCGAGAGCAAGAGCAGAGCAGCAGCGCGAGCGAGAGCTAAAGCAGCAGCAGCTCCTACTGATGTGGACGTCGCCGCCGAGGGAGCGACGCCGTGGAGGAAGTGGCCGGCGACGCCGCCGTGGATGGAGCCGCGCCGTGTCGGCTCGGGACCGAGCGCCGGCAGCACCGTGAGATCGAATCAAGAAGAAAATGCGGCGATTAGTGTACAACCTCTTTGGTGGCGCCGATTAGGCCGCAGCTTCATCCGAGGAAACGGTGATGATGATGCTCTTCCGGTGGTGCAGGTGAAGACGGCGGTGTGGGAATGGAGGTGGCGCGAAAGACGAGGGGAACGTCGGGGCAGCTCCTTGGAGGTGGAGGACGGGGTGGCTGAACCGGTGGACGATGAGATCGACGACGGATCCTCATCCGGTACGGTGGATGAGGGACGTCGAGGTGTTGCTGTGGACGACGTCGTCGGGGAAGAGGCTCCGGCTGGGTGGCGGACGGAGCAGGGTGTGGGGTTTCGTCGCGGGTTTTCGCGGCCTCGGTGTACGAATGGGTGGGCGGATGGGATGGCAGTGGGGAACCATGGCTTAGAGACGCGCTTGTCCGAAATGTGGGGTAAGTTACGAAAGTACCCCCACCGATTTGAGGCGGTTCTTTCGGTTCAGGGGTACCACGGGCATTTCGCGTGTCGGGATTTCACAGGAGGTGGGAGTTTTCGCGCGCGTTGTAATTTCGGAATAGCAAGGCGCGGGTTGAGATGGAGGGAGTTGTCGGAGCACAACGAGACAAAGATATATCTTAAATATTTCGGGCTAACAAGGCGCGGGTTGAAATTTCCGGACAAGCCTAACGTGTACTGTACCAAATCAATGCGCACTACAAATGTCATTCAAAACTTTGAATTCATGTTATGTTCAATTAAAATATTTCGCTACGTGTATAATGCATGCAACCTACTACTCAAATGAACGTTTTAGTGCATTCCAAACGTATATACTACCGCTTCAATATGAACTAAATTTGAATTCGTTTCTCTATTTGAATAAGATCTACAGTAATGATTGTTGTGAAGTCAAAGCATTTGAATTCGTTTCTCTGTTTTAATAAGATCTACAATCATCATTATTGTCAAGTTAAACCATCGTTTGTGTATTATCTTCACAGCACACCACATGATTAGTCTCGAGTTACATATGAACTATGTGTACTATATGAACTCGAACTAGATTTTTTGAATCCACTTTATTTTGATTTCAAATCACATTACATTTCTAGCTCTAGCTAGATCTTCATAATCTAAACCATGTCTCATATGTATAATGTGTTTATCACATTATGTATGGTGCCCCGCCCCCTACGCCTACAAGTATTTAGATGTGAGTTGCAAACACCACACATTACCACAAATTCAAATAAAATGTGAGAATGTTCGATATATAGTATTGTTTAGATTGTTCGATATTTAGTTGTAAGCTGCAAACGCCACACATTATCACAAATTCAAATAAAATGTGAGATTGTTTGATGTATAGTATCGTTTAGATTGTTCGGCATTTAGCTGTGAGTTGCAAACGCCATGCATTATCACATTATGGTATAACATGTGCACAGCACGTGTATCACCGCTATATTCATGCATGCAATGTTTAAAACACTATGATCTCCTATTCAAATATATGAATCCGCTTTCATATCAAATTATGATCTTTGTTAGTCTCTTACACCCACACAATCCTCTAACCTTTGTAGCACCACTAACTTTCTCTCGTGCATGCACACGCCCTCCTCGCCTCCCCTCCCTCGGCATTCTATCCACCGGGCACATTCATTTTTTTCTTTCGGTCGTTCTCCCAGAGTCTCCACAACTCCTTTCCGACACACACCGATCGATAAACCTCTCCAGCGATGCCTGCCTACAACATACACACACACCTTCAATCTCCTCCTTTATGTGTCCTTGCCTCGTGTCTCTCATACGGTCAGACACACGTGTAAACTCTCGCCCCTCTTTTCGTCGATCTCACAACCGCACACTCCTCCCCCTATCTAGCTAGTAGTTGGGCCTCTCGCACCACCTCCTAGCTCCATTCTCTCTGTCTATCCGTCTCGCTGGGCCTTATTTGCCTCTAACAAATGGACGTACACCGACCGATCTCTCGCTATACATATAGCTAGCTAGGTCCTTATAACTCGTTTTTACCCACACGTCAATCGATCTACCTCATTAGTTGTGTCTCTCCCTTCCTCCGACAAACAACAATTGATCTACCGATCTAGTTAGGTTTGCTTACCAAACACATGGTTCCCCTTCATCATCCATGGATGCGTCCCGACAGATCTATCACGCACAGGCACACACAGAAACACATCCCCACTCTTATTGATAACATTGCAGTTCCACCCTCAGTTTGTCTAGTAGGCCTCTCCCACCATCTTCGAGAAGCAACTCCATCACCCATCCAGCACTCTACCCCTCTCCCTCCCTCTCCCTCCCTCTCTCTCTCTCCTCTCTCTCTCTGTCCCATCATATTTCCCGTCCTTCAGTTATGTATGGATGTCGACCGATCTCCCTCAAGACATAGCTGGGTCTCTCCTTCTCAACACATATACGAGTCGTTCTACCTCTATAGTTAGGCCTCTGCCTACCCCTCCCCCCACCCCCTCCCCCCACACACACCGATACATCGAGCGCTCTAGTCATGTCTCCCTGCCACACACAAACTTGACATGTGCCCTCTAACGTTCCGGTAGGCCAGTCGCCCTATATCTTTGACTTGCACACACACACAATTTCGATGGCTCTCTTCATCGATCTCGCACCCACCCACTTGATCCTCTCTTCGACTCTATCGATAGCTATGACCGCTCCCTCTCTTCTCGTGGATTGCCCGACCCTCTATGTATGATATGGATAGGCCTCCATTTCACACACATTGCATGCAAAATTTTGTTTGAGATGTCATCGACACATATTCCCACAAATAATTCACGAAATCAACCCCCCCACCCCCCAAAACAAAAAACACTCACGAACGCGGTTTGTATCTCTCACACACACCCACGTAGGTGGGGGACGTGCACGAAGAGAAGAGGTGCATGCACGGCGCACGTACTCCCGTCTCTTTCCCAACCACACCCGCGCGGGTACACGGTGGAGCTCATTTCTGTACGAAAAAGGCAGCCCACGTGGTAATTTGGCACGTGTACTGGTTGTCCACTTGGTGGAGGGAGGATCGTCTACCACGGGTGAACAAACAAATTGCGACTTGACGTGTTATGTTAAAAAAAGAGGCAAACCATGTGGGGCCTACCTTAGAGGCAAGGCTCTATACACTGGAGTACTTTTGATGTGTCCCGTCAACTCGCAGAACGAGGAGAAGCTTGCTTAGTACGCCGTCTCCCCCGCCCACGGGCGCGGTGGCTCGCAGGATGAGGTGAAGCTTGCTCCGCCTTACGCCCGCTCCCTCGCCCATGCGCGCGGTGGCTCGCAGGACGAGGAGAAAAATTTACTACTCCCTCCGTTTACTCCTCGTCCCTACTACCTTGGTTATAGAGATTATATCATATTGTTTGGAATATATATGTCCTTTAGTAGATTTCAATATGAACTACTAGTACATACTCCAAACACTGATGTATATAGACGTATTTTAGAGTGTAGATTCACTCATTTTGCTCCGTATGTAGCACTCTCCCTCGCCCCTCGACCCTCGCCCACGTGGTGGACGTGCAGCAATTCATTCGGTCTCATATAGCCAGAACGATATATACTGCACTACCATTATTGCTCGACTTCCCGAAGAGGCGAAGAGCCAATCGCAAGGTTAATATTTTGGAGATGCCAAGCGCAAGGTTATAGGAGAACGAGTAGTAGGTGCCGCGTCATTTATAAATAAAGTTTTTTTCTTCAGTGGCACGTACGCAATATGATAGGTTCATATGGAGAGAAAAGGAAACCGCTCCACTATATACATAGTCAGGACGGGCCAGCCTACACGGTTGCTTGCTGGGGTTGCTCTCTTCACACTCTCTCGCACAAAACGACTGTGGCCACATCTCTAACATCCCGGCGGATCACGTCCGCTTGGGGAAGGGGTGGATGCTTAGTGTAGATGCGGTGGCCGTCGCCGACGGCGAAAACCCACTGTCGGCACGTCCCGATCAGGGGTCCCCGCCGTTCTCTCTCACAAAGCCGGTGAGGTTGCCTTCGTCCCTTGCTCACTGCCGCGACGTGGGCAGTTGCCGCCTCCCGCCGCCCTCCTCAAGGTTGAGCTACGTCCCTCAGGTACAACTCCCTTTACAGCCGGCTTGCACCACTGCTCCAGCTGCCCACATCACTCCCTGTGGATATTTCTCTACTTCTTTGCCCCGCACATACCTCTACTGGCTTCTACGTACTGTATTTGTGATGAGTTTATGTCTCATCAACTAGTCCCAGTAATCTTATTCTAATCACGCTTCTTCAATTTCTTTGCCACAGGGATGCTCATCTCGATTTTGGTGAAACTGCACAAAATGATCCGATGGTCAAAAGGTTGCAAACTTCATTTATTAGGAAGCTCGAACGTTGCCAGCAAATTGAAGCCTGGTCAGGGTTCACGGTTCAAGGGCTAGGGACTGCATGGATCGTTTTTTTCTTTAGCTGCCTCTGTTCCAAAATAAGTGTCAACTTTAGTAGTAGTACAACTTTGTACTAAAGTTTGCACAAAGTTGAGACACTTATTTTGGAACGGAGGGAGTACATATTTGCTATGATCTGTCAATCATTGAGATGCAATAGCATGCATGTTAGTCTCCTTTGTATTTGATGAAATGTTGCAACGGGCAACCTTGGACGCAAGATACATGTAACAGAAGCTGGAAGCTTCATAGCATTGTACAAATTTATCTCGCTGATAAATTACAGTACGTACTATACTAGTACTTCCTCCGTTCCTAAATATAAGTCTTTGTAGAGATTTCACCATGAACCACATGCGGATGTATATAGATGCATTTTAAGTGTAGATTCATTCATTTTGTTCCGTATGTAGTGGAATCTCTACAAAGACTTATCTACTAGTAATAGCTAGCCCCCACTACTAGGAATTCTCTATCCTCTCCTTGAGCCACATCATCAAAATTGATGTAGCCGTTAGATGAAGTAAATCAGTCCATAATAGCCGTCTGATCTAGACGTTGAGAGGCTCCGCACTAAGCCACATGCAAGCATGCAGAAATACCGTGGCACATGCATGTGAGTGGGTTTTAAATCACATCAACATGTCTGCATGCAAGCATGCACCGGTAGCATGCATGTAAGTGAGCTTTTAAGTCCCATTAACATGTCAAAAAGAAAAATATAATCCCATTATGCAGTAGGAGTTGGCTGATCTTTTTTCCTTACGTGGGATGATCTAAATGATGATGGGAGTTTATTTAGTTTGGCTACCACATTTGTCATGCGGTTATAGAGTTTTTTTAGTTCTATGAAATCGATAATTTTGCGCAGAGAGATATACCGCTGTTCCGCGGCAACGCGCGGGGACTCATCTAGTAATATTTAGGAACGGAGGGAGTACTATGTAAAGAGTTAGGTGTCGCACGGTGATAGTGTGAGGTGGGCCATGTAATCACTGAGCCTGCGTGTTTTCACTGCTCTTGCACGCCTCCGCTGTAAGAATGGAGAAAATTGTAATCTAGTAGTAGTACCTCCTTTCGCCGAAAGCGTGGGACATCCAGCAGTCCTACCACCTCAGTAATAAAGACCAATGAGCCGTCAAATCACATAGACCCAGCAGTAAGTTGGACGGACGAAGCAACCATCACTCTTGCGCCAGTGAGAGGTCGCGTCCGCTCTGCCCGGGCATGAATGCGGCACCGATTCTTTGGAGCGGCGCTGACCATTTCGGGTGGGAAGCGCGCGCGGGCGATGGAGGGGCTTTGGGTGGGCCAGGCTGGTCAGGAGCGGGCGTGGCAGCTGTCCGCATGTCCCTACCGGACACGCCCAGAAACGAGAGGATGCACTGACTCTCGCGGCTAAAATCGTACACTACACAACATCTCTCTGTAGGAGTAGGTCGATCTGTCGCTCTCTCTAACACACACATGCTGTTAAACACACACACACACGCACGCACCTTGGTCCCGTTGCACCTTCTAACGTGACTTATTACACCTAGACGGAGGGAGTAGTAAGTATACGAGATACGGTTTGTGTGCATGTTATAATAAGGATTCACTTAAAATAGTACATGAGCGAATAGAGGGATCAATTGGACAGTGTTCCCGAGCAGTAGCGAGATGAGGTAAGATACACCGCTTGCGCTTTTAATTTTTCTTATTAATTTGTTTCTTTCACCCTCTGACTGGTGGGACCCAACGTACTACGTGGAGAGAGGTAAGGTGACTAAGGCTGCATTATTTCTGCACCACTGTGGATAGTCTTACCACCAAAGCCACATGACACGATTATGATTGAAATCCCAATGACTCCCACACACACAAAAAAACACGGCATGCTTGTCACACGAATGCAGGAATGTATAAAAGGTTATTTCCCTCTCGTTGAACATAACGGGAGGGTTGTGTAGCTGGTTAGCCTGTTCGCTCATCAAACTTGAGGTCTCGGGTTCGATAACTACACTTGAGCATAATTTGTGCCAGGAGGATTCTTTGACTGGTCAAAATGTTTTCTAGGGTTTGCACGCTTCACACTCTCTCTCCAGTATATATATACACGCTGGAGCCTCAGCGCTTGTAGTTGCTCTCTTCACACTCTCTCGCCCTCTCCCGCTGGAGCCTCAGCGCTTGTAGTTGCTCTCTTCACACTCTCTCGCCCTCTCCAGATCTAAACAAGACTTCGTTGGCCTCTCTCTCCCCTCACTGCTGCTCAAAGAGCCGGCAGGATCCGTCCGCCGGGAAGGGAAGGAGGCTTAACGCTGTCGCCGTCGGCGAGGGACTACCGGCGCAGCTGTTCACTTTCCACCCAGCGGCGGCGCGGGAGGGCCTCCGACCCCTTCTTCTTCGCCGCCGTCCCGTCGCCCACCGAACCACGCCCCAAGAACCTTAAGGTATAATTTACTTACTCCACATGCATTGCTCTAGCTGCATGTATACCATGAATCTAGGACGTGGTTCAAAGAGGAAAGGAGTGGGGGAAAGTAGTGGGAAAAGTTGTATATAGCATGAATCTAGGACGTGGTTCAAAGAGGAAATGAAGGGGGAAAGTTGTATAGCATGAATCTAGGACGTGGTTCAAAGAGGAAAGGAATGGGGGAAAGTAGTGGGGAAAGTTGTATCGCATAAATCTAGGACGTGGTTCAAAGAGGAAAGGAAGGGGCGAAAGTACTAGTTCAAAAAGGAAAGGAAGGGACAAGGCTGTAGAGTTTGAGCAGGACTAGATTTGCTGCGCTCACATAGGGAAAGGTGTCTAAAGATAACAAAACTGGGACCAACACAAATATGCTCCTTGGTTGTTTGTTCTTTGTTGCAACAGACTGTGCATGACCACAGTACATCGGTAGATGCACATGGTGCTGGTGCGTCCACTGTCCCGTGCAACTCATTAGCTGTTGTTAATCTAAGGCCCTGTTTGGTTAAAAACTCCCTAGTCCCTACCTGCTTGGTTCCAGGGACTAAACATGGACTAGAGGTTATTAAATGACATGCTAAAAGACCATGTTACCCCTAGTAATGAACTAATAGAGACAAGGTGCGATGCGTGGCAGGGGCAACTGTTGGAAAAAGTCCCAAAAAGACTCCCTCGGGGTCTTCTTTCTTTAGTCCCAAATGCCCACTTTTAGTCCCTAAAAGTCCCTCCTGTTTGGTTTAGATGGGACTGACACGGAGTTTTTTTAGTCCCTACACCAAAATGTCCCTGTAAACAAACACCCTCTAATAATGCCGCTGGAAAATTGATGCAATGCCACAGTTAAAAGCAAATTACATGTTTAACGAATTTTATTGTTAATATAATCTCTATGTTAATATTAATCAATGCCACCGTTTGAGAAATGCTACTGTCTTGCTTTCTTTCCCATTTAGATAAGGTAGATGCTTCTTTTTGTTGGCTTCTGTGTCATCCACCGTTATTGACCACTAATTGTTTCCTTTGCACCTCTGTGTAAACAGGGTTATCTACTTCACCTCGTTGCCATTGTGACCTTTTGTTGCACTGCACAAAACACTTTTGTTTTAAGAGTGTTTTGTGCAGTTCAACCAAAATGTCACACCGACAACGTTGCTTGATTGCTTGATCTTAGTGGAACTGCACAAGAGGAGATCTTACTTCCTATCCGTTAAGGCGAATTTGGTTCAGATCTTCTTCTTGTGAGTTGTTTGAATTCCGCATCATGAGAGGTCAGTACTAGCCTTCTTTCACATGATTCTGCAGTGTGCTTTCATATGTTGTGCTACTTGTACGATAATGTTGCTTGATTTTAGTGAACTGCACAAATGGAGACAAGACTTCCAATCTGTATGTGCACCGTAATATCCCATTGAGGTAAGATAAGGATATTTCACAACTGCTGGCCTGTATTTTGCCACTTTCATCAGAAAATTAAGTTTAGTACTATACTTGTGCTCCCTAATTGACATGCCAAATCTTACATTGAAGGCGAAGCTTGTCTGTTATTGAACCAAGTGATGAAGGGGAAGAACAAGCGGAAGAAAAACAAAAATCAACTCCCGGTGCTGTAATGAAGCACTGGAACTGTGATGACACAAGTAATGATATAGTTTTGCATCTTAATTTATTGCTATGGCTGGAACGAGCAATTGTTTTGCCACTGATTTGATGCCACTCTTAATGTAATATGTAATTATCTCTACTTGTGCAAACAGGGATCTTCTTTGAAGATACCATATATTTTAGTGGAACTGCACAAGAAGATGTTGGAAACATTAAACTAATCGAGGAGTATATAGTAAGCATGGCCACCACCGTAGATAGCAACAGATGGTTCCGGAGAAGTGCTTCATCTGTATGCTCTACACAATAAGCCTCCTGACAAAGGTTGGTACTCGCCCACTGATTTCATCCATATGATTGAGCTTTGTCATCTCTATTGGTGTTGTGCTACTGTTTAGATACTGTCATGAAAAAGTGGTATTGTCCTTGAGAAGTGCTTCATCTGTGCTGTTTTAAATATTTCCTTTCCTTTTTTCGAGCAAACAGGGATGCTAGCATTTAGTAGTCCTCTTGTCTTTGCACAACAGGATCATCTTCCTCTGAAGAAGAATATGGAGTACGTGAAGTGACTAGTTCCGATTATGCCAGGATGAAGAAGCCCTGTCTATCTTCTCATCAGAAGGAGCAGTTGAAGGATGGTTACATTACTCCCCACAAGACCAAACTAACTTCAGCTCAGAAGGACTGACAAATCTCCATTTTTTTGCTGTGATGCGCGAGTACAATGTTGTTCTAGGATTCTTTCTGGTGAGTTCCATTTTTCTAAAAGTGTGCTCTACATGGACCATGTATGTGCCTGTTGAAACTGTCAATTCATAGTACAGTTTGCTTTATACTAATCACTTTTTTGTATTTGTGCAAACAGGGGTGCTCAGCTTGATTTCAATGGGAACTGCACAAAATGTTCATGAATACATCGAATCATTCATTTCCACCACAAGAAAGGAGGTGCCGATAAGTTCAAGGCGTTGCAACATATAAGGGCGAAATCATACAAGCTACGCGCGAATTTGGTTGATTTTGGTGGAACTGCACAAAAAGAACAGCTGGTTTATTTAGCACGAGGTGCCATGTCAATGTCCGAACTGATGGCAAACCCTGCCCATTCCACAATCGTAGGCATTTGATATTTTGGAATGGGACAACCTTGTCAAATTTTGCTCATTGATTTTAGCAAGACATGCGTTTGATATTTTCGAATGGGACGCCCTTTGCTGTCAGCAGCGTCGATCAATTTTTTCTTTATTCTTTAGTTGTGAAGTAAATATTGCCTCTGACATGTGAGTCGCTGAGATGCATAATCATCGATTGTTTTGAATGTTCTCTATGAATTGCCAGGCCTGTGTGTTTGATTGCAATGTACAGAAACGCTAAAAAGCTGCTCAAACTCTTTGTACTCCTTCTGTTCCTTTTTACTTCGCACATTGTGAAAGTGCATACTTTTTTGTATAAGATTGGTCAAAGTAGAGATACTTTGACTGCAGACAAAACTTGTATGCACGACTAGAAAGGACCGGAGGGAGTACATGTGAAACTGCTGCAAACGAGGTGATCACCCTGGGAATAATGCTAGTACATATTGTTTTGCATGTTCATCCAATGCCAGTGATACAGGAATTCGAACTAATCGAAATAAATTCATTCATACACGGTCGGATTTCATATAAACATGCTAGATTTCATTACATTTCATATATTCTTCAACTAAAAAGGGGTGCGCTGGAGGTATAATTAATTAACCGAAGCTACCCACCTGTGTCCCGCTGAGCCGAACAGAAGCTTCAGTGACTTAACTGCAGGTGCAGTTGCGTAACTAACATGTGGCCTGTTGGGCCCACGTGTCAGTCAGCCAACTGCACCAGCAGTTAAGTAGAAGCAGCATTCTTCTCCAGCGCAGCTCCCCGACTCCACGTCGCCTCCAAGAAGCTAACCGGCCGTCAATGGTCAACCCGCCTAGCTTGGCTTCAACCGGAGGGTAGCAGCGGTGGCCTTACTTGGACCCGAGCGGCGGCGACCTACCGTGTTCTACTCTTCCTCGTTATCTGTGTGGCGCGGCCTCGTTGGCAGCGGGGCGGGGCCTCGGCGGAGCTGGTGATGTCCTCTGTCTCGTTACCGACGGGCGGCGCCTCAGCGGAGCGGTGGAAATCCTCCCCCACGTTGCCGGCAGGGTGGGGCCTCGGCTGAGCCGGCGATGTCCTCTGCCTCGTTGTTGGCGGGGCAGGGCCTCGGCGGAGCCGGCGGTGTCCTCTGCCTCGTTGTTGGCGCCACGGGGCCTCGGCGGAGCAGGGCCTCGTCGACGCTAGCGGAGCGGGGACTCGTCGGAGCCGGCATTGTACTCTGCCTCGTCCTCGGTCTCGCCAAACAGCGCCTCGCCCGCTTCATCGCCCTCTTTGCTAGCCTCTTTGTAGGCGGCCGCAGCCTCCGCCACCCGCATGCGGTACCGCCAGCGCTCGAGGCGGCCCTTGCGGGCGGAGCGGTACGAGTCGAGCAGCGCCTCCTGCTCCGCCCGCTCCGCGGCGATCTGCTCCTCCGCCTGCAGGTGCTCCTGGAGGAGATGGTGGTTGTAGGCGGCGTCGGCCTGCGCCTCCCGGAACTGCTCCTCACGCATCTGCCTCACCCTGTCCATATATTGGGCACGGGCCTCGCCGATGGTCATGGTGCAATGCACCGGCGAGGATGGCGCGGAGGAGGGGGTTGGCGCCGGATCGTCGACTACCATGTTCTCCATTGGGACGTCGTCGTCCTCCGGCTGCCTGCCGGCCAGCCGGTCGGCAGCAATGGCTGCCATCTCCTTGTGGTCCGTCGTCCGCCCGTCCCGAAGAGCGCTGGAGCGCGAGGAAGCCATGGTGGGCAGTAGTGGTGTGGACAGGAGAAAGGGAACGGATGCGGATGACTGCGGCTATGGCCGGCGCAGCAGTTTATATAGCAATGGTGGGCGGGCGGAGGGACGGACGTGTGGCGCCGAGTAGCCGCCTCGGCAACCGCGTATCATTAATGTGGGCGGTAGATGGACGGACGGACGACACTTGTGTCGTTTGAAGGCGGAGCAATCGCCTGCACCGGGAAGCGGGGCGGGCGGCGCTGACTGTTTCGGGCGGAAAGCGCGCGCGGGCGAGGATATGACTTTACTTGGAGAGGATGACAATGGGGACCCACCAGGTCCATAGCCTCACGTACGCAAGTGCCTCCTTATTATATATATATAACTATAATTTATTTTGCTTCCTCCTGGTTTCCTGACATCACGGTCCCACACCATTGTCAACCTATGTATTAGTCAATAAACGAGAGAATTGCACAAGAAGCGGCCGACAGCTGGGACCAAGCAGCTCGAGCAGTATTTGTGTATTTGAGGTGTGAGCACTGCAGAGTTTTTGATGTTTAGCCCAGATATTAATTTTTCTCCTCTGAACAACAACGAAAACATCGTTGCAGGTATTAACTGGGCGGGCTGTGGCCCGTCTAGCCCAGGCCAGATATCCAGCCCAGATATTAATTTTTTTCAAGCTGAAAATGGCTAGCCCAGCTATACTTTTTTTAGGAATACCCAGGCAAGGTCAAGTTGTTATTCTCCGCCCCGCTGGGCTGCAAATCTTTCCTAGGAGGGATGCATTAGGCTTAACAAGAAAATGGGCTTTAAGAAATAATAAATGGGATGTAATTATAAAAACTGGGCAGTAACTATAAAAAATGCACCAAACACGTGATTACTTTATAAAATATTATTTTTGGATATTGAAAATTTTAATTTCATTAATTGTTGCGAGCGCAATGTTTCGTTGGATTTTTACGTAATATAAATTTATATTGAAATTGTATTTAATCTGACTAGAAATTTCGGGATAAAAATATTTCGGATCCCATCAAAATGTGGGAAATTTTATTGAATTCTGTTTTGAACGGTTGGTTGAAATGGGCTGTACTTTTAACAAACTGTAAATGGGCTGTAGTAAATTCCATTAGAATTCAAAAATGGGCTACACATTCTTACAAATCTCAAATGGGCTATAAGTTCTCTGCCACACACTTCTGGCCTTACTAAGTTGACGCGTCCCCTAAAAAAACAGAGTTGACGCGTATGCAAGGCTTTGTCAACTTATAGTCAACACACGGTTCTAGCAGCAGTGGCCGTTGGATGTCCATCCAACGGATGCCGTGCTTCTTCTTCAATCTCGGATATTCTAGCTTCACCCGCCCAAAAAATGATTCCTCCCCCTGACATCTGGGGCGCACCGTTTCGGAAGCTGACCTGTGGGCCTACTAAGTTGACGTACCAAGGGCTTTGTCAACTTAGTCAATATAAACGATTCTAGCTGCAGTGACCGTACGATGTCCATCCAACGGCCGTCGTGCTTCTTCAACCTCTGGTCTTCTTGCTCCAGCCGCCCAAAGCAGCGCCGGTCGTGCCGCCTGCTCCTGCCTCCCGTGGCCGGCTGTGCTGCCGCGGAGGCCTCACCGCCCCCTACTACTCCCACCGCTGGCCAGGCCATCCCTCCACTCACCCACACCCCCTGTTATTCTGCGGCGACGGCAGCGCAGCCGAACCAGTGAACCCTCGTACTCCTCTCCGCGTGTGCATCCACTGCCGCGTCTTCCCCGGCTCCGCGTCGTCCCCTTCCTAGGCCTCGCCGTCGTCCACCGCCCTGGTGCTCTCGGCGCGGCGTGGTCAACGTGGTCAAGGAACGACTTCCATCGGACGTGGACTGTACGTGGAGAGGCTGACAGCTGGGTCCACGGCAGCCGCAAGGAAGTGCCTCCTTATTACGCGCAAAATAATTATTCCTCCACCTGACAGCGGGGACCCACCGGACGGGCCACCGTATTTCGCGAAAAAAATGATTCGCCCCCTGACTGCTGGGACCCACGAGCTACATCTTCGCACGCAAGGAAGTGCGTCCGAAAAAAAATGATTCGCCCCCCTGACTGCTGGGACCCACCAGCTACATCTTCGCACGCAAGGAAGTGCGTCCGAAAAAAACGATTCGCCCCCCGACTGCTGGGACCCACCAGCTACACCTTCGCATGCAAGGAAGTGCGTCCGGGCAAAAAAAACGATTCGCCCCCCGACTGCTGGGACCCAGCAGCTGCACCTTCGCACGCAAGGAAGTGCGTCCGGGCAAAAAAAACGATTCGCCCCCCTGACTGCTGGGACCCACCAGCTACATCTTCGCAGGCAAGGAAGTGCCTGACAGTCGGGACCCACCTGGTTGAACCGTACGTAGCGTTGTCATTCTGGTCGCGAACATGTATGTACATACTGGTCGATGTAGAGGCGCGCACGTGTCATAGTAGAGGTGCGCATGTGTCGTAGTAGAGGCGCGCACGTAGCATGTACACGTACGTACAGTGGCCAGGGTGCAAGAAAGAAAATACGTCCACGTATGTGTACATACGGGCAGGGTCTCGAACGCCTACTCGCGCATACGTACGGCCAGGGCTCGTGTACATGGTTGGGTCAGAACGGAGAAACATCGTCGTCGTCGTGTTCATGGGGAGACAACGGAATGCGTCGTGTTCATGGGGAGGCAATGGAATGCGTCGTGTTCATGGGGAGGCAACGGAATGCGTCGTGTTCATTGGGAGGCAACGGAATGCGTCGTGTTCATCGGGAGGCAACGGAATGCGTGGGAGCCAACCGGCTGGGTCGGAACGGAATGCGTGGTCGTGTTCATCGGGAGGGCTTGGACGGAACAGGCGATGGAAGCGAGGCCTGGCATACCGCAGAACGGAGGAAACGGACCTCCTACGTTCGGAACGGGGTCCTGTTGATCGGGAGGGGTGTGGTGTACCGCAAAACGGAGGAAACGGACCTCCTGCGGTCGAAACGGGGGTCCTGTTGATCGGGAGGGGTGTGGCGTACCGCAAAACGGACGAAATGGACCTCCTACGGTCGAAACGGGGGTCCTGTTGATCGGGAGGGGTGTGGCGTACCGCAAAACGGATGAAACGGACCTCCTACGCTCGAAACAGGGGTCCTGTTGATCGGGAGGGGTGTGGCGTACTGCAAAACAGACGAAACGGACCTCCTACGGTCGAAACGGGGGTCCTGTTGATTGAGAGGGGTGTGGCGTACCGCAAAATGGGACTCCACGGGATACTGTTCATCTCCACCGTCGACCTCCTCCAGCCTCCACGGGCTACCGTCGACCTCCTCCAGCCTCCACGGGCTCCTGTTCATCCAGCCTCCACCGCGCGCTACTCCACCGGCTACTGTTCAACCACCCCTCCACGGGCACCCCTCCACCGTCTACTATTCATCCAGCCCTCCACACCACGGGGTCCTGTTCAACCACCCCTCCACGGGCACCCCTCCACCGTCTACTGTTCATCCAGCCCTCCACCACACCACGGGGTCCTGTTCATCCAGAGGCAACGCCACCGCTCACTGTTCATCCAACCCCCCCCCCCCCGCAACGCTCACTGTTCATCCAATCGATCGGCTTCAGTTAGCAGCAGTAGCGAAGGAATCGCTCGATCGGGTTCAGTTAACAGCCATCGATCGATCGCTCGGGTTCAGTAACGCGCAGCCTGCAGTGCAATCGCTCGGTTTCAGTTAGAGCCCAACGCCTCGCTCGGGTTCAGTTAGAGCCAACGCCTCGCACACACGCGCGTACGTGTACGAGAGAAACGCGCATTACTCGGCCCCCGACCTCCCACCGTAACCGGGAACTCCTCGAAATTTTCCTCCCCGTCGCTTCTACCACGGTTTTTTCCGTCATGGACGGCCCAAAGAATGTCATGCAGCTGCGTCTCCGGCCCGCCCAGGACGAAAAGCCCATTTTCTGTCATGATTTTTTGTCATAGAAGTAGGAGCCCACCACATCTATGCTGATACCGGGTTTTGTCACAATTATCGTCATAGAAGTGTCATATGTATGACAGAAAAAAAATTCGTTCGGCCCAAAATGTCACGCATGTGTCTTTTTTTTGTAGTGAAGATCGTCGTCACTCGACAGATCAATGGCGTCGTTCTCATGCCTCAGAACAGCAGCAGGGGTCAGAACTGGACCAGTGGTGTGCACGGGCTTCTTTTTCTTCTTCTCCGACTTGGAGATGCGTGAGAGATCTTCTGACTGCACACTTGGTGCAAGAGCAGCTTCTTAGGCTTCGGAGGTGCAGGCGCTTCGTCAGAATCAGCATCATCTGCAGGTTGATCCACGTGTGTCCCTTGAACCATAATATGAGTGATGAGACCTTCTAGGTTGTAGAAGGGCCCAACAAGATTGGGTTCAGCTTCACGTGTGCCATCGGCACGAGGAGCAGAGGGACCAGGGTTGAAGTCTAATCCCCGCGACTTCTTGTTCTCTTTGGCCGAGTTCTTGGCAAACTAAAAGTTGCGCTTGAACAGATTGTCGTCACGACACCACATCAATGAAGATGGGTCGGCGTTAGCTGGCTGTGGTCCACAGACCATGCAAGGGTAAAAGCCTTGTTCAATAGCTTCAGCTCTTGACCTGGGAGGAAGATTTTTATACAAGATGTCTCCCCAGGGCCGCTTGATGGCATTCTTTTCAGCATATTCCTGGGTCACGAACCTGTACTTGTACCATTGTTCTGCCCAATATCTTCGAATCCATTGGATTCGTGTTTTTCGCTGATTGTAATCTTCTTCTGGATTTGTCTTGTACAGCTCATAGAGGTCTGGTGGCAAATCTTTAGATGTATTCCCACGGCGCTGTCTGCCACCCTTCCTTGCTGACTTATCTGTTGCCATGAAGTTCAGACTGAATGGCTTCAACACTGTCAAAGGCCTTCGTCTGCTGGTCAGACATGAACTGGCTTCGGGAGAGTTGATATGATGATGTAAGAATTCTGCAAATGAATGCAGACTATGAGAACCAAGGGATTCTCCCACGGACATGTACCTGTGACATGTGCCTGATGTAGACTTGCGATCCACCTTGTCACCAGCATAATCAGCATCCGAGAATCCAACTAGATCAAACTTTGAGCCCTTTGGATACCATAATCCGAATGTTGGGGTGTAAGCCAAATATCAAAGAATTCGCTTCATAGCTAAGTGATGCGATTCCTTTGGTGCCGCTTGGAATCGAGCACACATGCAAACACTAAGCATGATATCTGGCCTAGATGCACATAAATAAAGTAAAGAACCAATCATGGAGCAGTATACATTTTGATCGAATTCTTTACCATTGGCGTCAGGACGCAGATGACTCTTGGTTGGCATTGGCGTCGTATAACCTTTGCAGTCTTGCATTCCAAACTTCTTCAGGCAATCTTTGAGATATTTCTCTTGAGATATGAAGATGCCATTTCTTTGCTGACGAATTTGAAGGCCAAGGAAGAACTTCAGCTCACCCATCATGGACATCTGATATTGCTCTTGCATCATGTGTCCAAACTCATCACTGTATTTCTGGTTGGTGCAGCCGAAGATAATGTCATCCACATATATTTGGCACAGAAACAGTTCACCATCATATGTCTTCGTGAAGAGTGTGGGATCTAGGGAACTAGGTTTGAAGCCTTTGCTCTTCAGGAAGTCTTTGAGTGTGTCATACCAAGTGCGAGGGGCTTGTTTGAGGCCATACAGTGCCTTGTTAAGCTTGTATACCATATCATGATGTTTTGGATCTTCAAAGCCAGGAGGTTGTGCAACATACACTTCTTCTTCAGTTTTGCCATTGAGAAATGCACTCTTCACATCCATTTGATACAGTAGGATGTTGTGATGGTTTGCATAGGCTAGCAATATGCGAATAGCTTCAAGCCTAGCCATAGGAGCAAATGTTTCATCGAAGTCAACCCCTTCAACTTGAGTGTATCCTTGAGCAACGGGACGAGCCTTGTTTCTTACAACTTAGCCATGCTCATCTTGCTTGTTGCAATATATCCATTTTGTGCCTATTATGTTGTGCTTGCGGGGGTCAGGACGCTTGACAAGTTCCCAAACATTGTTCAGCTTGAACTGTTGAAGCTCTTCTTGCATAGCTTGAATCCATTCAGGTTCCATGAAGGCTTCAGCAACTTTCTTGGGTTCAGATATTGAGACAAATGCAAAGTGCCCACAGAAATTTGCTAGCTGTGTTGCTCTTGAACGAGTGAGTGGACCAGGCGCATTGATGCTATCAATTATCTTCTCAATCTGTACTTCATTTGCAACACGAGGATGAACCAGACGAAGATTTTGCTCTTGCTGATCATTGTCATCATTTGGAGGATTGTCTTCAAGCTGAGCATTGTCTTTAGGTTGATTAGGTGCAGAAATGATAAGTTCCTCTTCAGGTTGTGCTTCATTTGGTATGATTTCTCCAGTTCCCATGAGCTTGATGGATTCACTAGGTGGAACTTCATCTAGCACATTTGGCAGGTGCTCTCTTTGCGAGCCGTTAGTCTCATCGAACCGCACATCCATAGTTTCAACCACTTTATAGTGAAATAGGTTGAAGACTCTGTAGGAGTGTGAATCCTTTCCGTAACCAAGCATAAAACCTTCATGTGCTTTCGGTGCAAATTCTGAAGTGTGATGTGGATCCTTGATCCAGCACCTAGCACCAAATACTCTGAAGTAACTGACATTTGGTTTCTTACCAGTGAGGAGTTCATAGGATGTTTTCTTCAGAAGCTTGTGAAGATAAACACGGTTGATGACATGGCATGCAGTATCAATAGCTTCAGGCCAGAACTTTCTTGGAGTCTTGTATTAATCGAGCATCGTCCGAGCCATCTCAATGAGTGTTCTGTTCTTGCGCTCCACGATGCCATTATGCTGAGGTGTGTACGGAGCGGAGAACTCATGAGTGATTCCCAATGTATCCAAGTAAAGGTCGAGGCCGGTGTTCTTGAACTCAGTGCCATTGTCACTCCTGATATGCTTGATCTTGACGCCATAGTTGTTCATGGCACGGTTGGCGAAGCGTCTGAAGACATCCTGCACTTCAGTCTTGTAGAGAATTATGTGCACCCACGTATATCTTGAATAATCACCAACAATGACGAAGCCATAGAGACAAGCAGTAGTAGTGAGAGTAGAGTAGTGAGTAGGGCCAAATAAGTCCATGTGTAGCAGTTCGAAGGGTTGAGATGTCGTCATGATTGTCTTCGAGGGATGCTTGACCCTAGTCATCTTCCCAGCTTCGCAGGCACCGCACAAGTGATCCTTCTTGAACTTGACGCCCTCGATGCCTATGACATGCTTCTTCTTTGCGAGAGTATGCAAGTTCCTCATGCCAGCATGCCCTAGCCTTCGATGCCAGAGCTAGCACTCTGAAGCTTTTCCTAGAAGACATACGGCAAGTTGTGGTCCTGCTGAGAAATCTACCATGTACAGATCATCTTTCAGGTACCCTTCAAAGACTAGAGACTTGTCATATTCCATTAGTACAAGGCAACAATATTTTCCAAATATCACAATCATGTTTAAGTCACAAAGCATTGAGACAGACATTAAGTTGAAACCAAGGGATTCAACAAGCATCACTCTATCCATGTGCTGATCCTTTGATATTGCAACTCTACCTAGACCCAATACCTTGCTTTTACCAGTGTCAGCAAATGTTATGTGACTCTTGTCAGATGGACGTAAGGTTGAGTCCATGAGAAGACTTCGATCACCAGTCATATGATTAGTGCATCCGCTGTCCAGAATCCATTCTGAAGCATGAGGTGTCATACCCTACAGTACAGTTAGGGGGATAGTGTAGCGACCCGACCTCAAACGGTCAAGTCTCTGTGCTTCAGTGTCATCCCCGGATCGGTAATGCTGACACACACAGTACTCGAAGGATTTATAACAGAGTAGAAATCACACACTTATTACATCGAATGTCTGAAAAGAGAACTTATTACAATAAATATGGCTTAAGGCCATCTAATACGATAATAGCGGAAGGCTTGGAAGATAAAGTGAGTCCATCAACTCCAACGGCAAAGCTGAGCTGCACGGCAACGACCTAATGAACCTTACTCCTCGTCTGAAAAGTCTGCAACATAATACGTTGCAGCCCGAAAACGGGTCAGCACATGGAATATGCTGGCAATATAACACAGTAGAGCAAGAACAGGATAATGCTATCACTACATGCATATTTGGCTGGTGGAAAGCTCTATGGTTATAGTTTTGCGAAAAGCCAATTTTTCCCTACAACAAAGGAATAAATTTTATTTTAACTATCATGGTAGTTGAAACATCATTGAGAAGGTTCCTCCAACTCAATCTCAATTAAAGTAATTATCAACCCAACAATATTAAATTAGAGTGATGCGAAACTTAGGATAATCCAAGTACTAGATACTCAAGATGTCCATAACCAGGGACACAACTAACCATGATTAGATTATACACTCTGCAGAGGTTTGCGCACTTTTCCCCACAAGAATTGATCTCCTCCGTTTGATTTCTCGCACTTCATGGTGTTTGAGAAACGGATGACCGAGACACAGTCGTTCAGAAGCATTAACTCTAACCCCGGGTAGACAGTACCAACCTACATCCCTCTATATCTGCTAGCCTACCACTGGAAGAGGTCATGCAACTTACTCAACTATGCTAGAGCCCATAATAGCTTGTGGCTGCACACGGAAGTTTCTAGCATGAAATATCTCAGTTCCCTTTGAGCCTGGGTGGCGGGCCGTAGGATTATCGCATGGGTACTCCGGGATATCCTAGGACAACACTGGATTCTCCAGGCGCCCGACAAGCAATCCACCCAGATGTGTATTAAAGTTGCCACCTTAAGTTGAACCATTAATTAACAATCTCACATCTGTCATGGATTCACTCACCCAAACCACGTCTACGAGCATAGCATAGCAATATAAGCAATACGTAGAAGTAACTCCCAAGGTTTGATAATAACAGGGCAATAGGTTCTACCTCATCAACTACTTCCCAATACCCACAAGTTAATCACATCCTAATCATGCAGTGTTTGAGGATTGGAGCTAATGCATAAAAACTGGGTATGAAAAGAGTATGATCAATGTGTTACTTGCCTTGCTGGCGATCCGCAAAACCTAGAGACTCGTAGTAGCACGCTTCGCACTCCAGGAATTCTATCACAAACAAACAATGGCATACATAAGCAATCAAGCAAAGATGCACGAGTAAAACTCAAATAAGAAGAATTGACCAGAAAGTTTAGCTTAAGAACTCCGGTTTGCAAAAAGAATTAAATCAAACGGAGCAACGAAACTCAAACTGCGAAAGAAACAAGATTGGTTTACTAATATGGACTAAAGTCAAATTTTACAGTACCTTGTTCAAGTTGGTTAAACAGAAAGAGGGCTTCGAGACAAAGATCTAGGCGCTTGAATCGCCTGATTCCGATAAACGAGCGAAAAGATAAACTAAAACGAAAATCGGATCAGAAATCGCACTCGAAAATAATCGCGAAAAACCCGAGAAAAAGAAAAAACTGACGAACAGGCTAACGAACAAACGTTCGTTGTCTGTAACTAATGAACGAAAACCGTTCGTTAAAACGAACGTACGGACGAACGCCCGCAGAATAAACTAAACCGAGAAAACTGGCGAACCGTTCTAAAAAATGAACTAGGGTTTAAAAAAAACCGTCGGTTTGTACCTAAACCGAAAAAAACGAGCGGCTCCGGATCGGATCAGCGGCGGCGGCTCCAGCGGCGAGGCGGCGGCTCCGGCGGCGCGAGGTGGGGCTGCAGGGTGGCGGCGACGGCGGGGCGGTGCGGCGCGGCGGCGGGGCGGTGCGACGCGGCTGCGGCGGCGCAAGGCGAGGCGAGGCCCGGCAGGTGGCGGCGGGCGGCTGCTGCTGCTGCATGCGGCGGCGGTGGTGGTGGCGACTTGGGGCGGCGGCGGCGGGTATTTAAGAGGGGGAGGGGCGGGGTCGGCTTGGGGAAGGGGCAACCCGAGGCGACGGCGGTTTCCCGGACTCCAGCGGATTCCGGTGCGGGCACGGGGCGCGCGAGGGAGGCGGTGGCGCGCGGTGGTGCGGCGCGGCGGCGGCTGGGCTTCGGCCCAGTCGGGCGCTGAAGTTTTTTTTAAAACAGATTCCACCGAAAATAAATCCTAGAAAAATAAATAAAAATCTAAAAATGCCAAAACAAATTTTCACCATCTAAATAAAATATTTAGAACAAGATGAACATTTTCTTGGCCATAAAATGCAATTTTGAAAACATTCAATTTTTCTAATGCAAATAAAATAGCAATAAAATCCGAATAAAATCAAATATTTGATTTTAATATTTTTCCTCCAACATTTCATTTATTTAGGAGAAGTCATATTATCTCCTCTCATATATTTTAATATGAAATATTTTGTGAGAGAAAAATAATTAAAACAAATAATCCTCGTTTCAATATTTGATAAAATTCAAATATGAAAACAGTGAAATCCCCAACTCTCTCCGAGGGTCCTTGAGTTGCTTAGGATTTCGAGGATCCCGAAACGAAATGCAACAAAAATATGATATGCATGAATGATCTATGTATAACATTCCAAATTGAAAATTTGGGATGTTACAAACCTGCCCCCCTTAAGATGAATCTCGCCCTCGAGATTTGGGTTGGCTAGAAAATAGGTGTGGGTGGTCTTTGCGAAGATCATCCTCTCGTTCCCAGGTGGCTTCATCCTCGGTATAGTAGCTCCACTGAACTTTGCCAAACTTGATAACCTTGCTGCGGGTGACTCGGCTGGCAAATTCAAGAATACTGACTGGCTTCTTCTCATAGGTCAGATCACTATCCAACTGAATCGCTTCTAGAGGCACTGTATCTCTTAGTGGTATATCGGCCATCTCAGCATGACACTTCTTCAACTGCGAAACATGAAACACGTCATGAACTCCTGACAGTCCTTCAGGTAACTCCCACTTGTAGGCAACTTCTCCCATACGTTCCAAAATTCGGTACGGTCCTACAAATCTCGGGGCTAACTTTCCCTTAACTCCAAAACGTTTTACTCCTCGCAGAGGTGATACTCGCAGATATGCTCTGTCTCTAATTTCATAGGTTACTTCCTTGCATTTTGAATCTGCATAACTCTTCTTCCTGGACTGAGCTACCTTCAGTCTATCGCAAATCAATTTAACTTTCTCTTCAGACTCCTTGATCAAATCTGGTCCAAACAACTGTCGTTCTCCAACTTCATCCCACATCAACGGTGTTCTGCACCTTTGTCCATACAGGGCTTCGAACGGTGCCATCTTCAAACTGGCTTGATAGCTATTGTTGTATGAGAACTCCGCGTAGGGAAGTTGTCATCCCAACTAGATCCATAATCTAGTGCACAAGCTCTCAACATATCTTCCAGAATCTGGTTGACTCTCTCGGTCTGTCCATCTGTCTGCGGGTGGAATGTTGTACTGAACTCTAGCCTTGTACCCAAAGTCTGGTGCAGCTGATGCCAAAACTTTGAGGTAAATTGTGTTCCTCTATCTGATACGATGGTCCTCGGAACTCCATGCAGACATACGATCCTGGTCATGTATATCTTGGCCAACTTCGCACTTGTATAGGTGGTTTTCACTGGGATAAAGTGAGCCACTTAGGTCAAGCGATCAACTACTACCCATATAGAATCATATCCTGATTTGGTCCTGGGCAATCCGGTGATGAAATCCATGCCAAGCTTATCCCACTTCCATTCGGGTATCGGCATAGGCTGTAACAATCCTGCTGGCTTTTGATGCTCTGCCTTCACTCTCTAACATACATCACATACGGCTACATACTCGGCAATATCCTTCTTCATACCAGTCCACCAGAAACGTTCCTTCAAATCCAAATACATCTTGGTGTTTCCGGGGTGTATCGAGTATGGTGAGTCATGGGCCTCCTGAAGTATTAACTTCCTGATCTCTGTGTTATTGGGCACATAAACACGGTCCTCAAACCATAAGGTGTCGTGCTCATCCTCACAAAAACCTTTGGCCTTTCCTTTGTCATTCTCTCTTTTATCTCGGCAATTTCTTTGTCATCCTTCTGAGCTTCTCGAATCTTTCCTAACAATGTAGACTGAACTTCCATTGCTGCAACAAATCCTCTAGGAACAATCTCCAATCGAAGTTCCCTGAGATCCTCTGCTAACTCCTTTGGCAATCCTGTGCTTACGAGGGTGTTAACATAACTCTTTCGGCTCAAAGCGTCTGCCGCGACATTGGCCTTGCCTGGATGATAGTGAAGCTTCATATCATAATCCTTTATAAGCTCCAACCATCTCCTCTGCCTAAGGTTCAACTCCTTCTGTGTGAAAATGTACTTCAAACTCTTATGATCCGTGTACACATCACAACGGTTTCCAATAAGGTAATGTCTCCAAGTCTTGAGTGCATGCACTACAGCTGCTAACTCCAAATCATGTGTGGCATAATTCAATTCGTGCGGTTTTAGCTGTCGTGAGGCATACGAAACAACTCTTCCGTCCTGCATAAGCACACTTCCAAGTCCTAGGCGAGAGGCGTCGCAATACACTTGGAAATCCTTGCGTATATCCAGCAGAATCAGCACTGGGGCTGTAGCCAAACGTTTCTTTAACTCCTGAAAACTCGCATCACATTCCTCCGTCCATACTTTGACATCCAGTCCATGCCTAATATCACATCCAATCCTTGTGACTCCAAAATTATTAGGTCTGACGGAAAAACATGGCTACCAATGGTTAAGGGTATCCGGTCGCACCATCGGCTAGCCATATACTCTGCTCCAGGTGAACTTACTAACAGAGGGGTCCTAAGGGCTTGGGTTGGTAGTTTAAACTTATCCACGAATCCCCTTGATATGTATGAATGCCATGCACCAGTATCAAAAAGAACAAGGGCGGTAAAAGACTTAACCAAAAACTTACCGATAACTGCGTCTGGCTGCTCTTCAACCTCCTCCATGTTAACGTGGTTCACTTGTCCTTTGTTGAATGGATTGGGCTTCTTCCCAGCGCTCCCATTACCGTTTCCATTCTTCGCTTCAGGGCACTCCGTGGCATAGTGTCCAGTCTTCCCAGACTTGAAGCAAGTAATGTGACTTAGATCTCTCTTGGCGGGTGTGGCTGGATTGGAGCGGTTCTGATTGTTGCTTGCTCCGTTCCCAGTCCCATTCTTGGAACCATTGTGGTTATGTGAACTTCCTCCATTGTGATTATGACCTCCATGGTTATGAACAAGTCCTCCCGAGTTTGGGGTTAGTCAAGGCTTCTGCTGAGCTCCTGAGTTGTATCTTCCTTGCCCATACTTCCTCTTACGGCTCTCAATCTGCTGCTGCTTCCCTTCAATCATAAGAGCCTTGTCTACCAACTCCTGGTAGTTGTTGAATGTTGCCACCATCAACTGCATGCTCATCTCACCATTCAGCCCTTCCATAAACTTCTCCTGCTTTGCGGCATCTATGGCCACATCATCAGGGGCATAGCGAGATAACTTGCTAAATTCATCTACGTACTGTGCCACAGTATGGTTCCCCTGGCGTAAGTTGCAAAACTCACGCTTCTTCATATTCATGGCTCCAGTTGAGACATGGGCTATGCGAAAAGCTTGCTGAAACTGATCCCAAGTGACATTGGCTATGGGGAAAGTGGTCGTATAATTCTCCCACCATGAGGCTGCTGGTCCATCCAATTGATGTGCGGCAAAGCGCACCTTCTCAGCATCTGTGCAACCTGCGGTGGTTAACTCCCTTCCAATACGGCATAGCCAATCATTAGCAACAATAGGCTCGGTGCTACTGGAAAACACCGGTGGCTGCAACCTTAGAAATCAAGCTAAGTTGTTAACTGGAGGCGGGTTGTTGTTGTTGTTGTTGTTGCCTTGGTTCTGGACTAACAATTGCATCAAGTCATTCTGCTGCTGGATCAACTGAGTGAGCTCTGGCGGGAAGGCAAATCCGGTGTCACGTCTCGGAGGCATCTGAAGGGTTTAGAGGGGAGAGATTAGAATAGAAAAGGGGTCTAGTGAGAAAGCACTACCCATATGCACATGAGACAAACACAATCATTTCACTCAATCAATCAAGCAAGGGCATACAAATGGTCTAGAACTATCGTTAAAGGTGCTCAACTACTACTATATACATGGGGGAATACTACTAATCATTTGGTGGTCATCTAGAAATTTTGATCGGTGGAAGACTCCATGATGTCTGCTCCAACTTCGTCTTCAAAGTTATCTTCACTGGGGTCGGAGTCGGTGTAGTCGATGATGATGTAGTTCTCCGGGTAAGTGGAATCGTCGTCCTCTCCTCCTGGCGCAGGGTCTCCCATGAATACTCCGATCTTCTTTATCAGGTCGTCATTCTTCTCCAATAGTGTTGCAATTTGCTCCTCATATCCATCGCGTGTAGACTTAAGTTCTTCTTCCAGCTCGATGATCCTTGTCTTCGCCTTCTTCAAATCTATCATGTCTGCGCACATCTGATTCTCCCGGCGTCGAATGTGTTGGTTTAACTCCTGGATGAAAGCTGCAATGGATCTGTCCTTCCTGGTGCCGATCATCTCCATTGCTCATCTCGGCCCCCACATATCTGGTAGATAGTGTCCTTGAGATCCTTGTTGTAGACTTCTCCTATGCGTCCCATGGCAATGTGGGCTGCCATGCTCTTGCCTAGACTCCAGGTTGGTGCTTCAAAAGAAAACTCTATGGGCTTAGTGGTTGGCGAGAACGTCCTTCCTGGAACTTGAACTCGAATCATCCAGCGCTCCTCTTCTGGTAAAGTGGCGTTGTAGGTCCCGGTGAAGCTTGGTATTCCGATGTTCAGGTACCTAGTGACTTCCTTCAAGTGTCGTCCAAAGGGTGTGTCTTCATCCGGGTGTGCAAACTTGTTCCTCAAATCCGCCATCCTAAAGAGTAGAAAATGGAGAGGAGTCAGAAATGAGTAGAGAAGAGTGACCTATGGCTTATCTTAGTGGTCGTGTGCTACACTCAGTGTGTGCTCTGATACCATCTTGTAGCGACCCGACCTCAAACGGTCAAGTCTCTGTGCTTCAGTGTCATCCCTGGATCGGTAATGCTGACACACACAGTACTCGGAGGATTTATAACAGAGTAGCAATCACACACTTATTACATCGAATGTCTCAAAAGAGAACTTATTACAATAAATATGGCTTAAGGCCATCTAATACAATAACAGCGGAAGGCTTGGAAGATAAAGTGAGTCCATCAACTCCAACGGCATAGCTGAGCTGCACGGCAATGACCTAACGAACCTTACTCCTCGTCTGAAAAGTCTGCAACATAATACATTGCAGCCCGAAAACGGGTCAGCACATGGAATATGCTGGCAATATAACACAATAGAGCAAGAACAGGATAAATGCTATCACTACATGCATATTTGGCTGGTGGAAAGCTCTATGGTTATAGTTTTGCGAAAAGCCAATTTTTCCCTACAACAAAGGAATAAATTTTATTTTAACTATCATGGTAGTTGAAACATCATTGAGAAGGTTCCTCCAACTCAATCCCAATTAAAGTAATTATCAACCCAACAATATTAAATTAGAGTGATGAGATACTTAGGATAATCCAAGTACTAGATACTCAAGATGTCCATAACCGGGGACACGGCTAACCATGATTAGATTATACACTCTGCAGAGGTTTGTGCACTTTTCCCCACAAGACTCGATCTCCTCCGTTGGATTTCTCGCACTGCATGGTGTTTGAGAAACGAATGACCGAGACACAGTCTTTCAGAAGCATTAACTCTAACCCCGGGTAGACAGTACCAACCTACATCCCTCTACATCTGCTAGCCTACCACTGGAAGATGTCATGCAACTTACTCAACTATGCTAGAGCCCATAATAGCTTGTGGCTGCACACGGAAGTTTCTAGCATGAAATATCTCAGTTCCCTTTGAGCCTGGGTGGCGGACCGTAGGATTATCACACGGGTACTCCAGGATATCCTAGGACAACACTGGATTCTCTAGGTGCCCGACAAGCAATCCACCCAGATGTGTATTAAAGTTGCCACCTTAAGTTGAACCATTCATTAACAATCTCACATCTGTCATGGGTTCACTCACCCAAACCACGTCTACGAGCATAGCATAGCAATACAAGCAATACGTAGAAGTAACTCCCAAGGTTTGATAATAACAGGGCAATAGGTTCTACCTCATCAACTACTTCCCAATACCCACAAGTTAATCACCTCCTAATCATGCAGTGTTTGAGGATTGGAGCTAATGCATAAAAACTGGGTATGAAAAGAGTATGATCAATGTGTTACTTGCCTTGCTGACGATCCACAAAACCTAGAGACTCGTAGTAGCACGCTTCGCACTTCGGGAATTCTATCACAAACAAACAATAGAATACATAAGCAATCAAGCAAAGATGCACGGGTAAAACTCAAATAAGAAGAATTGACCAGAAAGTTCAGCTTAAGAATTTCGGTTGCAAAAAGAATCAAATCAAACGGAGCAACGAAACTCAACTGCGAAAGAAACAAGATCGGTTTACTAATCTGGACTAAAGTCAAATTTTACAGTACCAAAATCTTGTTCAAGTTGGTTAAACAGAAAGAGGGCTTCGAGACGAAGATCTAGGCGCTTGAATCGCCTGATTCGATAAACGAGCGAAAAGATAAACTAAAACAAAAATCGGATCAGAAATCGCGATCGAAAATAATCGCGAAAAACCCGAGAAAAAGAAAAAACTGACGAACAGGCTAACGAATGTACGTTCGTTGTCTGTAACTAACGAACGAAAACCGTTCGTTAAAACGAACGTACGGACGAACGCCCGCAGAATAAACTAAACCGAGAAAACCGGCGAACCGTTCTAAAAAAATGAACTAGGGTTTAAAAAAATGTCGGTTTTTACATTAACCGAAAAAAACGAGCGGCTCCGGATCGGATCGGCGGCGGCGGCTCTAGCGGCGGCGGCGGCTCTAGCGGCGAGGCGGCGGCTCCGGCGGCGCGAGGTGGGGCTGCAGGGTGGCGGCGACGGCGGGGCAGTGCGGCGCGGCAGCGGCGGCACAAGGCGAGGCGAGGCGCGGCAGGCGGCAGCGGGCGGCTGCTGCTGCTGTTGCGTGCGTGCGGCGGCGGTGGTGGCGACTTGGGGCGGCGGCAGCGGGGTATTTAAGAAGGGAAGGGGCGGGGTCGGCTTGGGGAAGGGGCAACCCGAGGCGGCGGTGGTTTGCCGGACTCCGGCGGAGTCCGATGCAGGCACGGGGCGCGCGAGGGATGCGGTGGCGCGGGGTGGTGCGGCGCGGCGGCGGCTGGGCTTCGGCCCAGTCGGGCGCTGAAGTTTTTTTTTACACAGATTCCGCCGAAAATAAATCCTAGAAAAATAAATAAAAATCTAAAAATTTCAAAACAAATTTTCACCGTCTAAATAAAATATTTAGAACAAGATGAACATTTTCTTGGCCCTAAAATGCAATTTTTAAAACATGCAATTTTCTAATGCAAATAAAATAGCAATAAAATCCGAATAAAATCAAATATTTGATTTTAATATTTTTCCTCCAATATTTCATTTATTTTGGAGAAGTCATATTATCTCCTCTCATATATTTTAATATGAAATATTTTCGGAGAGAAAAATAATTAAAACAAATAATCCTCGTTTCAATATTTGATAAAATTCAAATATGAAAACAGTGAAATCCCCAACTCTCTTCGAGGGTCCTTGAGTTGCTTAGGATTTCGAGGATCGCGAAACGAAATGCAACAAAAATATGATATGCATGAATGATCTATGTATAACATTCCAAATTGAAAATTTGGGATGTTACAGATAGGCTTCACCAAGAGTATTGTGAAGCATAAACATTTGACGGGCAAGAGGATTATCAAAGCTCAGATCAAGATTAGGACTGATAGGTTGATTGGCAAACGATTCAGGAACAAAATACATAGTAAGACCATTTGGGCATTTGATCTTGCGCCCTACAAGATGTTTTAGGTCCCCAGCAATAGCATCAGACGCCTTTGATTTCCGACTGGAGACCTTTCCCTGCAAAAGAAAGTTAATTCTTCTTAACCACCCACATCCTCAGGGGTGGCTTAGAAGCAATGAGTCTAAGTGCAGCATCTGAGAACTTCGGCTTTGAAGCCCTAGCAAATAGCCTTGCAGGAGATGAATGATACTCATATGAATAAGCAAAAAAGTTCTTAGTTTTATGAACATAGCGGTTTGAACACACACGCTCATATTCATAAGTTTGAGTACGATTTCCCTGCAAAACTTTGGTGTTAGGGTGACTCAGGTGAGTCCTCTGTCTGTACGAAGCCTTTGGACCATATGAAGCCTTTGGTCTGGGATTTGTCTTCTTCCCAGGCGGTGTCATGATGACATTCACAGGAAGATTCTCAAGACAACTTTTGGGAACCCAGATCTTCTTCATAGGTGGCCCATTCCTGCAATTAGTACCAATATACCTGGCAAACACTTCACCATTCTGACTCTTAAACAGTTTATAGTTTGCATCAAAGGATTCATCAATGATAATAGGGTTAGCGCAAGTGAAGCCAGATAAGGTGGATGGATCCACTGAAGGTCCCTTTGCAGCAACCCGTGTGGTTTTGGGGTACTGCTCAGGCTTCCAGTAGGAGCCATCAACATTCATTTTACTCTCAAACCCAACACCCTCTTTCCTAGGGTTTCGGTTCAGAATCTGCTTTTGAGGACATCGCACAGTGTCTGATGCCCTTTGAGACTTTTGTACATCCCTGTTTCAAGCAATGTCTTCAACCTAGCATTTTCATCAGCAATAGTAGTGGTATCCTCAGCAGAGGGGTTAGTTACCACATCAACAGTTGAAGATATTGCAACAGTAGCAGCAGTAGAACATTCAGCAACAGAAGTAGTGTTATCATGCTCAAGGCATTTTAGACATGGTGGTTCAAATCCTTCCTGAGCGGGACTGATCTGTTGAGCGCGAAGTGACTCATTCTATTTTTGAATATCTTCATGAGCCACTCTCAATTTCTCAAGCTCTTGCTTCCTTTGAAGATAATCATAGGAACGCTTTTCATGAGTGGTTGAGAGCGTTTCATGATGACTTTCAAGTTCCTGGTACTTAACATGAAGATTCTTTGTCTTCAATTAAGGACTGAGAACGGGTCATTTCCGCGTCCAACAGGTCATCGCTTTTGTCTAACAGTTTTTGAGTATGTTCCATAGCTTTTTGTTGTTCAGTTGCAATTTTAGCAAGTGTTTTGTAGCTGGGTTTGGAATCACAATCAGAGTCATCTTCACTTGATGTTTGAAAGTAAGCATCGCGTGATTTTACCTTGGCACCACGTGCCATGAAGCAGTAGGTAGGAGCAGAGTCGTCCTTGTCATTAGCATCAGCGTTGGTGACGGGGCCATTGTCTTCAGTGTTGAAGATGGACTTGGCAACGTAGGCTGTAGCTAGAGCCAGACTTGCAACGCCATGGTCGGACTCCTCCTCAGACTCCACCTCTGCCTCCTCAGAAGCAGACTCCTCCTCTGAATCCATCTCCTTCCCAACAAAAGCACGAGCCTTGCCAGATGAGCTCTTCTTATGAGAGGAAGACTTGGATGAGGACTTGGAAGAAGACTTTGAGGATTTCTTCTTCTTGTCATCATAATCATATTCCTTGCTCTTCTTCTTCTTCTTGTTCTCATTGTCCCACTGTGGACACTCAGAGATGTAGTGTCCAGGTTTCTTGCACTTGTGACATGTTCTCTTCTTGTAGTCATGAGTGGAAGCTTCATCATTTCTTGAGCTCGATCGTGAAGACTTTCTGAAGCCCTTCTTCTTAGTGAACTTCTGGAACTTCTTCACAAGCATAGCAAGCTCCTTTCCGATGTCTTCAGGATCACCAGAACTGCAGTCAGATTCTTCTTTAGATGAGGAAACAGCTTTTGCCTTCAAAGCACGAGTTCGGCCATAGTTGGGACCATAGATATCTCTTTTCTCAGATAGCTGGAACTCATGTGTGTTGAGCCTCTCAAGTATGTCAGACGGATCAAGTATCTTGAAGTCAGGGCGTTCTTGTATCATCAGGGCAAGGGTGTCAAACGAGCTGTCAAGTGATCTCAGAAGTGTCTTGACGATTTCATGCTTGGTGATCTCAGTGGCGCCGAGAGCACGAAGCTCATTTGTGATGTCAGTGAGGCGATCAAACGTGAGCTGGACATTCTCATTGTCGTTTCTCTTGAAGCGGTTGAAGAGGTTGCGAAGAACATTGATCCTTTGATCTCTCTGGGTTGAGACGCCTTCGTTAACCTTGGAGAGCCAGTCCCAGACTAGCTTTGATGTTTCCACAGCACTCACACAGCCATACTGTCCTTTGGTCAGATGACCACAGATGATGTTCTTGGCAGTAGAATCCAGTTGAATGAACTTCTTGACATCAGCAGGGGTGACACCTTCACTAGTGTTGGAAACACCATTCTTGACGACATACCAGAGGTCGACATAAATGGCTTCAAGATGCATGCGCATCTTATTCTTCCAGTAGGGATATTCAGTTCCATCGAAGACGGGGCAAGCAGCGGAGACTTTGATTATCCCTGCAGTCGACATAGCTAAAACTCCAGGTGGTTAAACCAAATCACACAGAAAAAGGGAGTACCTTGCTCTGATACCAATTGAAAGTGCTAATTATCGACTAGAGGGGGGTGAATAGGCAATTTTTATGAAAGAATTCAAAACATGAAAGTTTCAAAGACAAACAACAGAAATGAACCTATTGATATGCAGCGAAAGGTAGACTACACTAAGCAAGCCATAGTCAAGTATTCAATGAAGTGAAAGCACGAAGACTAATAGCAGCTAGGTAGTAAAGATCAGGATGGAAGATAGTATGAAGCCAAACAACGATAGTAGTCACACAGTAAAGTCAAACAGGTAGTGCAAGCAGGCAATGACTTCACGAAGACAAACTGTAAGTAAAGAGAGGGAGAGGATAGAACCAGTCGCTTGGTGAGGACAAAGGATTTGTTGGACCAGTTCCAGTTGCTGTGACAACTGTACGTCTCGTTAGGGAGGCTGAGATTCAACTCAGAAGACCGTGTCTTCACCTTATTCCCCTTGAGCTAAGGACACCCAGTCCTCGCCCAATCACTCTGGTAAGTCTTCAAGGTAGACTTCCAAACCTTCACAGACTTCGTTCACCGGCGATCCACAATGACTCTTGGATGCTCATAACGCGACGCCTAACCGGCTGGAGGATTCACAGTCCTCAAGTGTAACAAGTCTTCAGGTCACGCGGACAGAAAGACTTCAGTGATGCCTAACACTCTTTGGCTCTGGGTGTTTGGGCTTTGTCCTCGCAAGGATTTCTCTCTCCCAAATGCTTCGGAGGTGGGTTGCTCTCAAATGACAGAAGCCGTGCACTAACTCTCAGCAGCCACGAATTTATGGTGTAGGGGGTGGGCTATTTATAGCCACTAGGCAACCCGACCTGATTTGTCCGAAATGACCCTGGGTCACCCAGGAACTGACACATGTTCCAACAGTCAGATTTCAAACACACGCGGCAACTTTACTTGGGCTACAAGTAAAGCTGACTCATCCAGCTCTGGATAAGATTTGCTCTCATTGTCTTCGCTCGAAGACATAGGATTTGGTTGAGCATCACTTCAGTCACTCTGACTTTGTTCACTGGGACCCCACTTAACAATACGGTGGTTCCTACGACTCAACAAAGAAGAAAAGGAAACAGCAAAACAACTATGTCTTCGCGCTCCATAGTCTTCACGCGATGTCTTCTTTTGTCATAGTCTTCAATGTGAATATCTTCACATACCACCATTGTCTTCAATGTCTTCTTACATTTTTAGGGGTCATCTCCGGTAGGTAAACCGAATCAATGAGGGACTACTACCTATGTTATCCTGCAATTCTCACAAACACATTAGTCCCTCAACCAGGTTTGTCGTCAATACTCCAAAACCAACTAGGGGTGGCACTAGATGCACTTACATTTATTGTTGTGTAGTTTCCCACACTTATATTTTGTCTATGCTGCTTTGTCTTAAATAGATATGATTCGAACTGTATCTATCTTGATTTGGCAACATAAACTAGAATGATATAGACCATACAGTGACCATACTACATAGATATATGTTTGTTTCATGCTGTTATCCTATCCACCTTACTACTGAACTGGTTTACCAAAATGAGTTTCATATACTACATTGTAAACCTGTGATGTGTTTGTTCGTTTCTCCTTTAGAACACGGATAAAATATTGGAGAAGAGTACCCCGTTATGCAATGGTAAAGGAAGTAATGCAGATCAGGTTCAAGATAGTGAGACATCCCTGTTGTTCTCCAAGAAAGCTGATAAAAACTATATTGAAGACACTGAGACAACCCCAAAGTCCTGTCTTGATGTAGTGTTCGAGTTACTGGCTACTACTGCTGGCACCAGCTCTTCGTACTCGCTGCCTGAATCAGTTCGGCTTCTTGAGTCTCAACTTCAAGTTGAAAGACATCGATCAGAAGTTATGCGACAGGAAGCCGAAGGACTGAGGAAGGCCCTGCAGAATTCAGATGCATACTTTCTGGTGCAACAGCAAGTGCCGGAGGATTTAAGCGCCAAACAAGAGAAAGTTAATAAGCTTGCTAAGCATCTTGCCAGCATTATGGGTACCCAGGATATTGTTTCTTGAGCTCTTCTGAAGTGGTTTCAGTTCTGGACTTGTTTTGCTGCGGTGTTTATATGATGCTTTGTTCCCTATATTTGCACTGGTGGCGAACTTTGATGCCAAGTGGATGTAATATGTGTAATAGCCGTGATAGCCTAGCGTAAGTTACTTGCTTATTTATTTCCATTGTCTTGTTTATTTGTTTTCTTGTAGTCAGTGCATTTATTTTTCCGCGGTTTGCTAGTGGCCAGAATAACCTATTTTTTTAAACTAGGCCACATTAACAATGGGCTACATATTTACTGTAGGCCTCCTACGGGCCGTAGAAACAATGGGCCTTCTAAGGGCCGTAGACACAATGGGCCTTCTACGGGGCGTAGACACAATGGGCCTTCTATGGGGCATAGACACAATGGGCCTTCTACGGGCCGTATCATCAATGGGCCTTCTACGGGCCGTATGATCGGTTGGCCAAACATGGGCCAATAACAAACCACATTATGGCTGTAAATGGGCTAGAGTTGAAATCGTCCGTTCATGGGCCGACCATAACGGGCCGTCGTTAATAGGCCGTATTTGATGACGCTATGAAAACGGCCCAACGTATTAACGGGCCACAAACGGCCCGACTGTAACCACGGGTTGTATTTGGCCCACAAGCTGAAAATGACAGTAACGGGCCGAAAGTAAAAGAATGCTGGAAATGAGCGCAAGAATAAATGGGCCCTAAGAAGGCCGAAAGATAACATGGGCTGGAAACGGCCCAACGGAATAATGGGCCATTAATGGGTATAAAGTGATACACTGTTCATTACAGGCTAGTTTTACCACGGGCCGTTAATGGGCCGAGGTTTACTAAGGGCCTCATATGGGCCAAAAGACGTCATGGGCATACATGGGCCGGAAGTTAAAACGGGCTGGAATTATATTGGACGGCCCAGATGACGCTACTGGGCCTAATTCGGATAGGCCGTAAACGGGCCCTGGGATAGCGGGCTGTAAATGGGCTATATGCGAACAGGCTGTTAACAGGCTTGCCTTGGGCCGGCCCGCTACCTTTTGACCAAGTCAAACGGGCCGGCCTTTTCACATGAATGGGCCTCTGTTGGGCCGTGCCACGTGTCGGCGTATCATAGGTGCTTTGGGTCCAATGAGTGGATGATGTCTGTCCCAACGGTGAGCCAACACGTGTTTCCTCCAGCCAATGATGATTTTACACGTGGAAAATCCCCATTGGTTGGGGCTGTTAACGGGTTATCAGATCCAAAACCGGACCCGATAGCTTAACAGGGTTCCGTTACGGTGGATGCCACGTGTCAGTCACCCTTGACGAAAGCATTTCTGTGACGCGTGATTTATCGTCATGGAAGTGGACGCTTCCGTGATGATAATTTTGGTAATGTCATGGAACACTTCTACGACAGCACAGGTATGACTATCTTGATTCTTTCATAAATTTGTCATGGATGTACATGCATGACAGAAAACATGACCTACTGTGACAAACCAGTATCATCACGGAAGTGTATTTTTTTGTAGTGTCTTTCGAGAGAAACTCCTTCTCTAGAAAGGATCCATTCTTAGCAACAAATGTCTTGCCTTCGTATCTGTGATAGAAGGTGTACCCAACAGTTCCTTTTGGTTATCCTATGAAGACGCACTTCTCCGATTTGGGTTCGAGCTTATCAGGTTGAAGCTTTTTCACATAAGCATCGCAACCCCAGACTTTAAGAAACGACAGCTTAGGTTTCTTGTCAAACCACAGTTCATATGGTGTCGTCTCAACGGATTTAGATGGTGCCATGTTTAACGTGAATGCAGCCGTCTCTAAAGCATAACCCCAAAACGATAGTGGTAAATCGGTAAGAGACATCATAGATCGCACCATATCTAATAAAGTACGGTTACGACGTTCGGACACACCATTACGCTGTGGTGTTCCAGGTGGCGTGAGTTGCGAAACTATTCCACATTGTTTCAAATAAAGAAGAAACTCGTAACTCAAATATTTGCCTCCACGATCAGATCGTAGAAACTTTATTTTCTTGTTACGAAGATTTTCCACTTCACTCTAAAATTCTTTGAACTTTTCAAATGTTTCAGACTTATGTTTCATTAAGTAGATATACCCATATCTGCTCAAATCATCTGTGAAGGTCAGAAAATAACGATACCCGCCGCGAGCCTCAACACTCATCGGACCACATATATTAGTATGTATTATTTTCAATAAGCCAGTTGCTCGCTCCATTGTTCCGGAGAACGGAGTCTTAGTCATCTTGCCCATGAGGCATGGTTCGCAAGCATCAAGTGATTCATAATCAAGTGATTCCAAAAGCCCATCAGCATGGAGTTTCTTCATGCGCTTTATACCAATATGACCTAAACGGCAGTGCCACAAATACGTTGCACTATCATTATTAACTTTGCATCTTTTGGCTTCAATATTATGAATATGTGTATCAATGCGATCGAGATTCAACAAAAATAGACCACTCAACCAGGGTGCATGACCATAAAAGATATTACTCATATAAATAGAACAACCATTATTCTCTGATTTAAATGAATAACCGTGTCACATCAAACAAGATCCAGATATAATGTTCATGCTCAACGCAGGCACCAAATAACAATTATTCAGGTCTAAAACTAATCCCGAAGGTAGATGTAGAGGTAGCGTGCCGACGGCGATCACATCGACCTTGGAACCATTTCCGACGTGCATCGTCACCTTGTCCTTAGCCAATCCTCGTTTAATCCGTAGCCCATGTTTCGAGTTGCAAATATGAGCAATAGAACCATTATCAAATACCCAGGCGCTACTACGAGCATTAGTAAGGTACACATCAATAACATGTATATCAAATATACCTTTCACTTTGCCATCCTTCTTATCTGCCAAATACTTGGGGCAGTTCCGCTTCTAGTGACCAGTCCCTTTGCAGTAGAAGCACTCAGTTTCAGACTTAGGTCCAGACTTGGGCTTCTTCCCGGGAGTAGAAACTTGCTTGCTATTCTTCTTGAAGTTCCCCTTCTTCCCTTTGCCCTTTTTCTTGAAACTAGTGGTCTTGTTAACCATCAACACTTGATGCTCCTTCTTGATTTCTACCTCCGCAGCCTTTAGCATTGCGAAGAGCTCAGGAATTGTCTTTTCCATCCCTTGCATATTATAGTTCATCACGAAGCCTTTATAGCTTGGTGGCAGTGATTGAAGAACTCTGTCAATGACACTATCATCAGGAAGATTAACTCTCAGCTGAGTCAAGTGGTTATGGTACCCACACATTTTGAGTATATGTTCACTGACAGAACTGTTCTCCTCCATCTTGTAGCTATAGAACTTGTTGGAGACTTCATATCTCTCAACTCGGGCATTTGCTTGAAATATTAACTTCAACTCTTGGAACATCTCATATGCTCCATGACATTCAAAACGTCTTTGAAGTCCCAATTCTAAGCCATAAAGCATGGCACACTGAACTATCGAGTAGTCATCAGCTTTAGTTTGCCAGACGTTCATAACGTACGGAGTTGCTCCTGCAGTGGGCCTTGCACCTAGCGGTGCTTCCAGGACGTAATTCTTCTATGCAGCAATGAGGATAATCCTCAAGTTACGAACCCAGTCCGTGTAGTTGCCACCATCATCTTTCAACTTAGCTTTCTCTAGGAACGCATTAAAATTCAAGGGAACAGTAGCACGGGCCATTGATCTACAACAACATAGATATGCAAAAATGATCAGGACTAAGTTCATGATAAATTAAAGTTCAATTAATCATATTACTTAAGAACTCCCACTTAGATAGACATCCCTCTAGTCATCTAAATGTTCACGTGATCCATATCAACTCAACCATGTCCGATCATCACGTGAGATGGAGTAGTTTTCAATGGTGAACATCTCTATGTTGATCATATCTACTATATGATTCACGTTCGACCTTTCGGTCTCAGTGTTCCGAGGCCATATCTGCATATGCTAGGCTCGTCAAGTTTAACCTGAGTATTCTGCATGTGCAAAACTGGCTTACAGCCGTTGTATGTGAACGTATAGCTTATCACACCTGATCATCACGTGGTGTCTCGGTACGACGAACTGTAGGTGCATACGCGGGGAGAACACTTATAGCTTGAAATTTAGTGAGGGATCATCTTATAATGCTACCGTCGTACTAAGCAAAATATGATGCATAAAAAGATAAACATCACATGCAATCAAAATATGTGACATGATATGGCCATCATCATCTTGTGCCTTTGATCTCCATCTCCAAAGCACCGTCATGATCTCCATTGTCACCGGCTTGACACCTTGATCTCCATCGTTGCGTTGTTGTCGTCTCGCCAACTATTGCTTCTACAACTATCGCTACCGCATAGTGATAAAGTAAAGCATTTACATGGTGATTGCATTTCATACAATAAAGTGACAACCATAAGGCTCCTGCCAGTTGCCGATAACTTCTACAAAACATGATCATCTCATACAATAACTTATATCACATCATGTCTTGACCATGTCACATTACAACATGCCCTGCAAAACAAGTTAGACGTCCTCTACTTTGCTGTTGCAAGTTTTACGTGGCTGCTACGGGCTTCTAGCAAGAATCGTTCTTACCTACGCATCAAAACCACAACGATTTTTTGTCAAGTGTGTTGTTTTAACCTTCAACAAGGACCGACCGTAGTCAAATTCGATTCAACTAAAGTTGGAGAAACAGACACCCGCCAGCCACCTGTGTGCAAAAGCACGTCGGTAGAACCGGTCTCATGAACGTGGTCATGTAATGTTGGTCCGGGCCGCTTCATCCAACAATACCGCTGAATCAAAATAAGACATTGGTGGTATGCAGTATGACTATTATCGCCCACAACTCATTGTGTTCTACTCGTGCATATCATCTACGCATATACCTGGCTCGGATGCCACTGTTGGGGAACGTAGCATGCAATTTCAAAAAATCCTACAATCACGCAAGATCTATCTAGGAGATTCACAGCAACGAGAGGGGGAGAGTGTGTCCACGTACCCTCGTAGACCGAAAGCGGAAGCGTTAGGTTAACGCCGTTGATGTAGTCGAACGTCTTCACAATCCAACCGATCTAGTACCAAACGTACGACACCTCAGAGTTCAGCACACGTTCAGCTCGATGACGTCCCTCGAACTATTGATCCAGTAGAGGGTCGAGGGAGAGTTCCGTCAGCACGACGGCGTGGTGACAGTGATGGTGATGTGATCCACGCAGGGCTTCGCCTAAGCACTACGATGCTATGACCGGAGGAGTAAACTGTGGAGGGGGGCACCGCACACGGCTAAGAGAACAATTGATGTGCTATGGGGTGCCCCCCTGCCCTCGTATATAAAGGAGGGGAGGAGGAGGCCGACCACCAAGGGGCGTGCCATGGGGGGGAGTCCTACTAGGACTCCACTCCTAGTAGGATTCGCCCCACTACAAAAAAAATACACTTCCGTGATGATACGTGTTTGTCATAGTAGGTCGCGTTTTTTGTCATGCATGTACATCCATGACAAATTTATGACAGAATCAAGATAGTCATACCTGTGCTGTCGTAGAAGTGTTCCATGACATTACCAAAATTATCATCACGGAAGTGTCCACTTCCATGACGATAAATCACGCGTCACAGAAGTGCTTTCGTCAAGGGTGACCGACACGTGGCATCCGCCGTAACGGAACGCCGTTAAGCTATCGGGTCGGGTTTTGGATCCGATAACCCGTTAACAGCCCCGACCAATGGGGATTTTCCACGTGTAAAATCATCATTGGCTGGAGGAGACACGTGTCAGGTCCGCGTTGGCACAGGTGTCACTCATCCAATGGGCGAGACGCGCCTATGATATGTTGACACGTGGACCGGCCCATCAAGTTTAAATGGGCCGGCCCAACTGAAGGCCCACAAGATTTTGCGGACCATAATGGGCCGGCCCAGCTAAAGGCCCACGAGATTTTGCGGACCATAATGGGCTGGCCCAGCTAAAGGCCCACAAGATTTTGCGGGCCATAATGGGCCGGCCCAGGTAAAGGCCCACAAGATTTTTGTGTGCCATAATGGGCCGGCCCAGGTAAAGGCCCACAAGATTCTTGCGGATCATAATGGGCCGGCCCAGCTAAAGGCCCACGAGATTTCGCCGACATTAATGGGCCGGCCCAGCTGTAGGCCCACAAGATTTTGAGGACCCTAGTAGGCCGGCCCATTAACTGGCTGCCATGTTTTGGGCCAAATGCCGGCCCATATTTGATCCGGTCCATTAATGGCCTGCCACGCTCCGGGCCTAATAGTGGCCCATATGAGATCCGGCCCGTTAAAAGCCTACCACGTTCTGGGCCAAATTACGGCCCAGATCAGGTCCGGCCCTTTAAGAGGCTTTGGGCTCAATTATGGCCCATATCAGATTCGGCCCGTCAACTGGACACTATGCTTTTGGGCCCACTTGCTAAAGGCCCACTTAGTAATTCGGCCTGATATTAGTTTTGGCCTGTTAAGGGCCCGTTTAACATTTCGGCCCTATATTAATTTCGGCCTGTTAAAAGCCCGTCATATAGTTGGGCCTAACTACGGCCCGGTTTGCATCCGGCCTGCTCGCAGCCGATATCTGATTGGGCCAAACAAGGACCGAGACAATTTTGGCCTGTTAAAAGCCCGTGATTTGATTCGCACAATCATGGGCCGGGGTTCATTTCGGGCTGCTGCCGGCCCGTGAGCTGTTCGGCACGTTTCAGGCCCAACCTACATCGTGATTGCATGACGGCCCGATTATGTACCGTAATTTTACGGTTTGGCCGGTTTACTGCGAAGACAGGATATATATACAGTAAAATAACTGCAGCATCGTGAATAAGAAAAAACCTAGACTATACAATAAAGAAATTACGGCATATTACATCCACTGGGCATCAAAGTTCGCCACTATGATAATAAAGCACAAGCAGACAGCAGATTACATACACTGGGCATCAAAGATCGCCACCAGTGCAAATAAACACGCCGACAAAATAATATACAAAACCGACAGCACTTCAATAGAGTTCAAGAAAGGTTAGCCCTGCTGGGGAGCTGCAGCGCAAGCAGCTGAGCAAGATGATGAGACTGCGCTTGTTCAACACTTATATCTTCCTCACTCTGAAAGATAAACAAGCAGACAGATGACAGGTTTTGCACATAAAAGTATCAGTGCTGACAATTCATCACATTTCTTACTGACGAATAAAGTGACACAGTTTAAAATTGCATTAACACAATATGGTATTGTTCAGGTCAAGACATGGCAGGAAATGACATTGTGAAGGAGTTGGCAGCTTCACGACACCACTGGATTACAGATCAAGAACTCATAAGTATCAATGGTTAGTGTGCTGTCAATTTATACCATTTCAGATTGGCAAATAAAGAGACGGTTTAAATAATAGTAGAATGATATGACATTGTTCATAGTTAAGACATTGCAGAATATGACATTGTGCTGTAGTGGGTAGGTTCACCACACCACTGGATTACGGATGAAGAACAGAAGCATACATGCAGTGCAAAAGAAGATCACTTGCTCTGTATAGTTTAATTTACATGGTATGAAGAAGGAACTTGGTTGTACAACTGAAAACTTAAATTGAGAAAGGACAAACTTTTGTTTATGAACTACATAATAAACTTTAAACAAGCAATTTGATGCAAACACCAAAAATAAACAGCTGTTGCAGTCATGCCTAACCAAATATATACAACAAAGTTTGAAGGCTTGAGATGGACAAACTTACATTATTGGTGAAGACAGGCTCTATAAAGGCCTTGTCCATGCTGATGGGGGGGGCAATTCAAGAAGTTTACCACAGAATCTTCTTCAAAAGCATTGCCTTTATTCTACATTTTGTTAAGAGTAAATATAGATGTGATAATATACGAAAAAATGGAGAATATTTAAGATAAGATGAAGAGTGATGCTACATAACCAAGTAGCTATAAATGTAAGTGCAGCGATACAGGCAAAAGGTACAGCCAAGAGCAATGCACAGCTAAACTTCTTCAGTACCAACCTTATGGTAAGAGTAAATATAGATCTGATGTGTAGAAAATGGAGGGCAAAGGAAAATAAGCTGCAGAGTGATGGTACATGAACAACTACCTGTCATTATAAGTACACTGATAAAGGACAGCATGTACTTACAAGAACAATGCAGAGCTAAAAAAACATTGGCATTGGATATATTCTACACTAATGTAACCATTCATACAGATCAGATAATTTGGAGCGAACAATTGATAAGCAAGCTATCATGCATACTGCTGTCACATAATGAACCAGGTATGTATGCAAGTACAGTGATACAGGACAACAGGTACTAACAAGAGCAAAGCAGCGGGCAGCATATTTGCGATATCCTGTCGTTCTTGTCAAACCGGAATTCTTCTTCGAGCAGATTTCCTGCAAAAAAGATCCGTAAGGCACATGCGGAAAAGTAGAAGTTCAAATTGTCATGTGATTTCATAGACAGTACCTCATCCTGGGAACGAGACCAGTGCATAACAAGGTTTTTCCATTCAATGTCTTCTAAATTTAGCACAGGAGACTTCACCGGAAATTCGTTTATAGACTTGCCATCAAAGTGTGATTTCCTCAGGTAACACCGATACTGCTGCAATGCTTCCTTGAAAAGCACAAGCAAGCTTTGCTCGTCATGACTATCCAGATTGACCCTCGCCTAGTTACAACAATGTAATGTAAATCATTGATGTGTTCAATCAGCAGAAAACAGGAAAATAATAACCATGAATAATAGCACTTACACGTAAGTTGGACAGGAAGATGTGAAAATGGTGTTTGTCTTCACAATAATCTTCCCATGATGGGAATATATGCACGTAGTCCCTAACAACATTGAAAGCATTGTCTTTTAAACTGGGAATAAATGGAATGGGGTTCCAATCTGCAGGAATTGGCCGTCTCTGCAGTTGGGATAGGTCTTCGGCCGGTGGACTTGCTGTACTTTTTGCTGGAGTGGGATTTTTCTGTGGTACAGCTGGTGCTATGGCAAATGAAATCGGTATACCTTTTGCTGGAGTGCAGGTCCTGTGTGGTGGGGCTAGTGGTGTGGCCAGTGAAGTATGGGTACAGTCTGCTGGAGTCGGTCCTACGTTTTGTGTCACTGGTTGTACAGCCAATATAAGTGGGGTGCTGTCTGATTTCTCCGGCACCACCACGTTTTTCAAGGACTTTGCTGGTGCTCCTTCAGGTTCGGCAATCACCCTCTTCCTTTTTGATGTCTGATGCACAAGAACAACATTTGAGTGGAAAAACATGGTATGATGACAGATGGAATATGTATTGATAATGGATGGGCATGGCATCTCGACATATATGATGAGTAAACTAAGCAGATGGCGGTGCAACAAAGTAGAAGAAATGCAAGACAACATATGCAAGATACCCGCAATCAATAAAACATTGCCAAATTAGAACAGGCACCTTGATGGGTGAACAGGACAGGCCATCTGCCTTTGACTCCTCGAGGTTAGAATAGTCATTAGGATCATATTCTGAACAAGAATCAACAGGTGGGGAGCGTATGAGTTTCATTGCATCCAGAATGGCACTCAATGCCTTGGTGCCAATTTTGTAAGTCATTGCAGTGTTTAGCTTCAAGAGTGGACTGCTGCTAGTGCGACACAAAGCAGCTACACAGATCATAGTGTAGATATAACGGGAAAACCTTAAGCATCAGAGTAAAATCAGCAAAGTGGAACTTGCTGGAATATATGTGCTAGTATTGCCGGTACGGCTAGAAAGGCTTCGGATACCAGCTCTCTTCAAGTGAAGGTGCGGTACTGTTAATATCAGTGTAACTCTCAAAGGCGACACAGCTCCCCGCATTTCCTTGCTATTCTTATAGGATTCAAGTGGGCAGGCCACTACAAATCCTATTCCTATGTTTACAAGATCCTACGAATCAAAGAGGCTCAAAGTGTCCATCACAACCGACCGTATAGACCTCTACACTGCAAATGTCCCTGCTCATCTTCAGTACAAGGAACATACTGTACTACTATCATACTCCCTCCGTTCCAAAATATAAGTCTTGGTAGAGATTTCCACTATGGATCACATACAGATGTATCCAGATACATTTTAGAGTGTAGATTCACTCATTTTGCTCCATATGTAGTCCATGGTGGAATCTATACAAAGACTTGTATTTAGGAACGGAGAGAGTACATATTAAAGAAGAACGGAAGAGGAACATGGTAAAGAAGAGCAAGCAGATTTTGGATAATAAAATGTTGGTTGCGCAGTGCCCACACATGATGAACCAGAGCGCATTAAGAATGCAACTCCCAGCTGTCTCTCGACCATTTCAGGCGGTTGGATGAAGATCCTACGTCTCCTAACCCTTCTTCTTCCTCGTCTCTGATTCTTCCCATACAGAACACCGCACGGGCCGCCGGCCGGACCACCGGCCCCCACCGCCTGTGTTCCTCCGCCACCCCCACCCCCACCCCCGCCCCAACCCCCACCCGCGTCGAGTTTTCTTCGTTCGGCGAGGCCCCACAACCACCCGAGCCCCTTCGATCGCACCGGCGAACTCCGGCGAGCTCTGAAAAATCGACTGACCCAATTTTGAAATTTAGTCTACTGTGATTTAACTAGTGTGGAATATAAAAGGGGAAAACCATAAGCATTGGGAGTATAGTGTTGAGCGTGCCATGGCGGATCTGAAGGTGCAAACCGGACAAAGGCAACTTCGCAACCAAGACAAGAAATCAGAGTAAAGCAGTGGCGATCTATTTTCTTGCTGCGATAAATAAGTTGAGCAGATACGAAAGAGTACCGCCTCTGGTGCGGCGCCGTGTACGCATCTGCTGAGAATTTGACGGTGCTGCGGTAGCGATGGCTGTCGGCGGCGTGGAAGCAGATCTAGGAGGGTAGACGGTGGCGGCGGGGCGCGGTGGACGAGACGGTCGTAGGAGCGGCGCCGGCAAGGTGGACGACGGCGGGGATGAAGCGAGAGGACGGGATGCAAGGATCCCGGTCCGAAGCCGTGGATGAGAGAGGTCGATCTCTTGTAATGGACGGCGGCGTCGGGGTATCAGCTCCGGCATGGTGGAGGAGGACGGCGGTGGATGGGGTGGCGGACGGCGGCGGACGGAGGAGGGTGGGGTGGAGAGGGTGTTTTGGCGCCCACGGAGTACGAATGGGGAAAAGGGAGGTAGAGAGGAAGGGGGAACCATGTATTCAGGGCGCGCTTGTCTCAAATGCGAGGAAATTTACAAACTTAGCCCCCGTTTCAAATTTCTACTACATCACAGCAACATTAGTCGGTTGGGGATAGGACGGTAATCTCGCATACACCGAATATTTGCCGACGAGAGTTTGTTTTTGGCGCCCACCGTGTATGAATATGAATCGGGGAGGGAGTCGATTTCGGCCGAGGACACACTGTGTTTTGGCGCCCACCGTGTATGAATCCGGGTGAGAGGCGGTTACGTCACGTTTGGGTGAAATTACAAACCTACCCCTATCGAAACCTATAGAAATCCAGCAGATAGGCTTTGCGTGGCAGGGATAGGCAGTAGTGATTTCCATCTCGCAGATTTTGGTTTCGGGCGGTTACTGCGACTTTCCCCGCTTCGTTCAAATTTTGCAGAGTGCACGTTTACCGTGCCAACTCAATTCGAATCCCGTTTGTATTCTATTTTTTTCGGGCGGGATCCATTTTCAATTGGAATTACATTCTATATACATCATTTTTTATATATACTTTCAAAAGCACAACAAAGAATTCTGCTCCTTTATATGTATAATATGATTTACAAATACAACGATCTCGAAATCTTAAGGTTGAATTCGAAAAAATTTAACCAAATTATGTTCTACTAAAATGTATGGATCAGTAATATCTACATATTAAATAACATAGATGTGCGTGAATTCATATGAGTATGCATGTTTGATAGATCAATTTTGGTTCGAGTATGGATTACATGTATCATCATCTCGAATTCAAATATTTGAATCCCTTTTTTGTTCACTCCTTTCACGCCCATCTCTCTCGCATGCATGCTCCTTCAGGTAGCTATCACTCTCTTTTCTCCAGCTCACCCGCACGCTCACTTCATGTTTCTCCTATCCTCGCAAACATGGTCTCTCGACGTCTCCCTTGAGAAGTGTCACACTCTCCCTATCATTATACATTACACGGTTTTCATTATCTCTCACGTCTCTACTGTTCTCTGGTATCACTCGGTACCTAAGCTTTCTTTTTCACCGCCACACACACAGTCTCCACTCGTCTTTCACTTTGTCTTTCTCTCTATGGGATTCTCTCACACACCCTATATGTCTCTACATATGACTCATACCACTAAAATTACTCTCTCTCTCTCTCCTGTAGACACAACATTTGTTGCGGTCTCCTTTTCGTCTCCATCCCAGACTGACATTATTCATTTGTTTACCGATCAGACAACCCCGACTACCGTCTCCTCTCTCTCTCTCTCACAGACACACACACACAACTCCTGCTTCCACTCCCCTTCCCGACTACCGTCTCTCTCTCACACACACAAAACTCTCGCTTTCGCACCCCGACTCGTATTTCTCTCACAAACATTTATCGACTAGCTAGCCTCTAGATAGGTTTATACACCCGCACACTCGTGCTTCCACCATCGCATACATGTCTCTCTCCCGCTCCTTGTATCTATGTAGATTTTTCTTCCCTTCTTGAGACACGCCCTCTCGATCGTGCACACACACACTATCGCCTCATTTTAAGCTGATACCTATCGCACACACACTCCTTGTGTCTTTGTCACACATGCACTCCGTCCTCCTCCACTCTCCCTCTCTCTCACACACACATGGGCTTTTTGCAACAACTAGCAAGATGCCCATGCGTTGCACGGAACATCAAGATGCATTTGTATGAGTAGTTTATCTTGTGGGGGAAAAGGATGAACGAGGGAAGGCCTTATTTGCAAATGTGGAGAGGGGTGTGGGTATCTTTTTGCAAAATTGCCATAGTTTCCTTCCTATCCGTCAGATATAGATCGGACGGCCTATATTGCAGGATGGCAGGCACACGATCATCACCGACAATGCTTTTTATAAGAGTAGGGATAAAAAATAGAGTTGGTGATGATGGTGGGCCTGCCATCCTGCAATGTAGGTCGTCCGATTTATATCTGACGGATAGGAAGGAAAATATGGCAATTTACCCGCACTCTTCACCACATTTGCAGATAAGGCCTTCCCTCGTTCATCCTTTTCTCCCACAAGATCTTGATGTTCCGTGCAACGCACGGGCATCTTGCTAGTAAGAGTAGAAATTAGACATATACCACTTCTCGAATCTTGAAACCAACAACATTCCTCCCTTATCTCATCAAAACCGCCAAAGGAATATATTTTGAGTGAAACATAACATATTTTTAGTGATATACGTATTTCAAAACTAGACTTTTTTTCTATCAAATCGGTGAATATGTATTAATCTACTTTGATCGTGTGGCAACGCATTGGCACATTGCTAGTAGTTATTATAATTTTTTGGACACCAGACAAACGGTGGAGTACATATACGAAGAGAAGAGGCGCACGCACGCAGTCGGCCTCTCGCTGTCTCGCACACATGAGTGTTACGTAAAGGCGACGTTAACAAATAAACCCTAAAACCCTAGGTGCACGATTGCTGCATTCGCGGGTACCGGGTACGTGGTGGAGCACCTTTGTAGGAATAGTCAGCTCGCGTGATAATTTGATCCGTAGGAGTTGATGGTCGGGACCACAGGTGAACGACTTGGAGCGCGGTGGCTCGCCAGTTGCCACAGATCGAGTAGCCACGTTTAAAATATCGTTTTTTAGCGGGGTTAAGAGTTCCGATTTTCAATGGCGCGTTATAAGTAGTAAGTAGTTTTTAGAACGATTGGTATGGAGCGAAAATGGAATTCATAGTACTACGTACCTCCTTGGCGTATGGTTGTATGGTTTTTTTTGCGATGGAGGTTGTATGGGTTTATGTTGCGAGATGTTGAACCTGGTAGTTCTAGGGCAAATACTATGGTTTAGATTTAGATGCTGGTTTTCAGTAATGAAAATCGGAAGGGGAAACCCTTCTTTGATTAAAAAAACTACTACCTCCATTCTGGTTTACTAGTCCCCATCGTACTTTGGGTCAAAGTTTGTCCACGAATTTTACTTGTAAAATGTGAATGGAAAACGAGATTTTGTTATACCCAAACAAAAAAGGACTGGAGGGAGTGATTGCTCTGACACGGACGCGACCTCTCATAGCGCAGGCATTGAACCGGCGCGCCGGCCAAGAGGGCCGCACTCGCTGCAGGCCCGGCTGAGCACGCCTCCTCGCCGCGTGCAACCAGCTTAAGACTGCCCCGCCTGCCTTCATTGAATCCGCGCGTGTGCCGGCAACACGTCCTTCCGCGAGCCGGCAGGCATTTTAGAACACAAAAAATGACTAAAATATAATTAATTTACGCATGGTCTTGACTTGTTGTGCTCGCACTGGTAGCAGGAACTAGTAGAGGATTTTCTTTATTTATAACTCTCCTCACATTTTTTTGGCTTTGAAGTGAATCATGGTTGTGGACATTATGTATGAATGTGCAGATATCTGTGAACATGAGTTTGATGTGGAAGTTGAACTTGGAATGTCGGGCTTGCGCGTGAACTATACCATGTCCAATGCTTCGTCTGTTATTGTTTGGAAAGTAATTGCTGTTATTACATGACCCGAAAAAAACATTTTGTGCCACATCAGTAGATGCACGGACATCACAACAGGCATGCTGACTGGATAAACATTTGAACCTAGCTATTATGAAGGAAATTTTGTATTGACAACAGTTTTAGATAGCAGGAGACGCCTAGCCTGCTCTGCCTCTGCTAGCTTATTTCTGGCTTCTTCCATCTCTTCTTTGGCTTGGGTGAAGAGAGCATCTGATTGCTCTTTTCGCTTCTTCAGGAACTCAGCTACATTCTCAAGGGCTGCTGCACGCTTTCTTTCAGCCTTTACTAATGCCACGAGGACACGAACAGCTGACGACTCCACCTGGCTTGTGTGTAATCCAGCATCATCTGGGAATTTGCACCTTGTGTCTAATCCAGCATCATTAGGGAACTGGCACCTTGTGTGTAATCCAGCCTCATTTTGGAAACATGATCTCGAGGTTGACCATACTTCCCTCCTCGCAGGAACTGCATCCTGACATGAAGTTACTTCTTTTTTAGATCAATACTCAGAGCAACCTAGATCCATTTAGTAGAAGCCAGATAAACAGAACTCGGAGAAGTGAATTCAAAAGGAAAAAAAATAAAAACAGACTACAAGGTGAGAACACCCACTTCCTACATCAAGCTAAAAACGAAAGCATTATGACGATTAAGACTCTTCTTATTACACATCGAAGAACACCACGCTTAAGAGAAACAGAAACTACAACATATACACATCGAAGAACACGAGGCTACACGAAAGTAATTGAAAGGGTGTTACTTACCAAAGCTCGTTTTACAGGTTCGGTGCAGCTCCTCTTTAACTTGCCACGCTCCTTGAAGATGTCCCGAATATCCCGTGTTTGGTCTTCATTGCTCCTCTGCATGTTCGCACTTGTGGTTTTAAAATCTCAACATGGCAAGAAAAATATACTACTAGTAATACTCGCGCATCTTGTGGGCAACATTAAAGCACTCGTCAGCCATGTTAGAGCATCTCCAACAGAATCACAACGCGTGGCACTTTAAAAAGTGTTTACAGTGCTGAGATCGAGAAGTAGATACTAGAGAGTAGAGGATAGTTCTCAGCATAGATAGATAAAAAAAGATAATTCAACTACTCCTCGTCGTCCGACTCCTCCTCGGTGATGTCCTCCTCCGACGTTTGACTGTAGGCGTGAAGATACCGATCGTCATCGGATTCCCAGGGCGACGCTGCTCCTAGCCTCATGTTGAATTGAGCGTCCGCTTTTCGCCTACGCTTGTCCTCGCGATAGGCGGCTCGCTCCGCCCTCCTCTTATCCCTCTCCGCCCTCCTTTGCGCGTAGAACTCGCGCTCTTTGATAATGTCCTGCGGGAAGTGTTGGCGCCACAGCGCCATGGCTTCCTCGTCCATCTCAGCGATGCCGAGACGGTGCTCCCGCCTCCGGTTGTCGCAACGATCCTCGTCGGTGCTAAGCCGCGGCAGAGGCGCGAGCTCCTGCGCCCGCTCCTGCGTCCGCACGTTGGGGAAGTTCAATGTTCTATGAGGCCACCGAAGGCGCCACACCGCCGCGTCGTACGCGCGGGCGGCCTCGTTAGCGGTGTCGAAATTGCCGAGGCCGAGGCGCATCCCGCGAAACCGGATCTTGGCGGAGAAGCCGCCGGAGGGGCGCGCGCGGACGCCGCGGTATCCCCAAGTTTCCCGGCGACGCGGCGGCATGGTGGCACGGCGGCGGCGAGGCGAAAAAGAGCGGGGAGAGAGCGGTGGCGAGGAACAGAGCGGGGAGAGAGCGGTGGCAAGGCACAGAGCGGTGGGAGGGCGTTGGATTTTATAAAGCGCGCCGGACGCCGCGCGCCAAAACTAGCGCACGCCCGGCCGCTTTTTCCCGCGCGTGCGCGATCCTTTCCCGACGTCTCTGCTATCTCTACTCTCTTCTCTACTTCTATATTTATTTAATATTTAATATTTAATATTTATCTCTACTTCCTTTACTGTCTACTTTTTTTCTCTATACTTTTTTTTCTTGCAATATAGGCCATCCGATTTATATCTGACAGACAGGAAGGAAACAAATGGGAATTTTGCAAAAAGATACCCATACCCCTCTCCATATTTGCAAATAAGGCCTTCCCTCGTTCATCCTTTTCTCCCACAAGATAAACTACTCATAAAAATGCATCTTGATGCGTGCAACGCATGGGCATCTTGCTAGTTCTAAAAACCTTTCCATCATTTGCCACACTACTGGTTGCAGATGAAAAACCTACTGAAGCACAGCGCGATACAGGAGCGACGCACAATTACAAGCTGATATCCTGTTGGACAATGGAGGCTATAACCAATTACTTTTACGGGAACAATAGCACCCAGGAAATTTGAAGGGTAGGTATGAACAAAATTGGAACTGCACATGTACTGCTAAGTGATTCAATACACACATTACCAATCGAGGAGGAGAACAATGGTCGCGGCGGCCTCTGTGAGTCATGGTCGGCAACGGGAGTCAGTTCATTGTCCACGACGGTGGTACTTCTGCGCTTGGCGTCGACTTCCGGGGAGCAGATCCGAGACCATGGAAGACGATGCCGGGGAAGAGGCTCCGTGTACGACGACGACGGTGGACCGGCTCCAGTGCGGCGTACGAGGTCGTCGATGAGGCAGATGCGCTGCGGTGGACGAGTGCGCCGATGTAAAGGGGAGGAGCACGAAGGCTGCAGTGCCGTGGAGAAGTCTATTTTGCGGTGGGGATAGAAAATGGGGAGTATTCAGGTGTACTACTCTGGGTGCCGGGGTGGGGTTGACTGGGTAGGGTGAACCTGAAGTTACGAAAACAGCCCCCTACCAAGCGTCATCCGTAAGCCTGTTCCGAAGGCTATGATGGTAACTTCCCACTGCTCGAATCAGGGTCGTGGGAGATTTTCCCGCCGACCTCAAAATTTTGTGACACTGGACTCCCCGTGTGGCGTGTTGAGTGATTCGGCTAAGCAACTAGCGAGTAGTAGTAGTAAACTCTGCATATTAGGTTTGACCGAAGTCAAACTTCCTAAAGTTTGACCAAGTTTATAGAAAATATAAACATTTACCATAACAAATATGTATGATGTGAAAGTACATTCAATAATGAATCTAATGGTATTTATTTGTTATTGTATATGTTAATATTTTTTGTTATAAGCTTTCTGAGAGTTTACAAAACTTGACTTTGACCAATGCTAATATGCGGACTTAAATAAAAACGGAGGGAGTACACATTTGTTTTCTTAGTTTGTAGTGAACTAATCATTTGTTGAAATTGTGAAATAAATATATTAGGCTATTGACTTCGAATGTAATGGTCTATACAATTCAATAGTTACAATCATTGTCGAATCCCAAGATGTATACAAGGTCTATAGTACTTCACAACATGCTCAAACTCACATACACACACACACACAAAGTAAACTAGAAGACTGTTCTCTCATGTATACACAACGTATCGGCATCTGTCTATGTCTCACTCATGCATGATCATTTGCACATTCACACCTCTCTATGTCTGTATCACACGCACACCGTCTCCACATTGCCCTTCCGCCACAACACACATATGGACACATACACACGTTCTCTCTCAGTCACACACACAAAATCAGTATTAAAAAAACTAGGGCGCACCTAAAACGTCCAAATCCAAATAATAACGAACTGGAGCTAAATTCAAATATATGGAAATATTGCAGCGTCAAGAACTTTCACAGGAAAAAAAAAGTTGAGTAATATTCGAGGATTGTTTTCACACACACAAAAAGGTTCGGTGGATGTCCTTCGAGCGCGACACGGTGACGCACCGTTCGATCGACCGCGCAGCCGCGGTTCACGCGCTTGCACAGGATTCCATATCGTGGCTGTGGTACTAACTAATAAAAGTGCTGCCTAAGTCTAATGTTTACGTGTACTAGTACGGTTTTCTTTTAAGTTTGACCAACCTTATATATAAAACTAAAGTAAGCTCCCACACGCGCACTCAACAATATGCCGCCGCCGCCGTTGCGCATGCCGGCGCCCGCCTACTCCGGCCAACAATTTCTCGCCCATCACCGCCGTGTCGCCGCCATCCCTGTGCCATGAAGTCGAAGGCTCGCCCGCTCACGTCGTCTGCAGTCCCTCCTCGCGATGCCGCCGCGCTGCCAAGCACGCGAGCAGCTGGTGGAGCCGCGTCTATGCACGCAGCGTACGAAGAGGAGGACGAGCGCGTGCTCCAGCACGCCGGCGAGGAGGAACTAGCATGTCATTGTCGTCTCCGCCCGCGCGGAGGAGGCGCGCATGGTGGCTGTCGCGGCGAAAGCCGGTCGCGCGCGCGTCGAGCCCGCAAACCGGGTGCGGACGCGGAATCTACCTTCGAGACCTTGAATGCCACGTGGATCCTGCAATCTGAAGGAGCAATTTGGGTCAGTCGACTCATGTGATCCATTTGATGCAACATGGATGGATAGAAGGGCCTCTTCCACCTCTTCTGCCGTCTTCTTCCTTCGCTCCGTCAAACTTCTTTCACAAATCGACTGACCCAAATTATACTACTAGTACGAACATATTAAGTACAGTAGGAACACGAAGATATGAGCAGTAGTACCAACTGCAAGAAGAACAGTACTAAGACATAGTACTAGTACTACTGTATGTACTAAAGAGTTCAAATAACGAGAAAGAACATAAACATAGTTCTGCTGGGGCCTCAGCACAACACACCCTTGAAAATAAACTAAGCAACTAGTCCGCTTGACACTGCAGTAGAACCAGCATGAGCGACGGCACTGCCACCTACTCAGAGTCCGAGTCCACGTCCTCAACTTCGTCCTCGTCCCTCTTCCTCTTCCTCTTCGCCGACGCTTCTTTGCTTGAACCGGACACTGGGCTTTGCTTCTTCATCCAACCCTTGTAGATATTTAAACAAAGGTAGGCATCCATTGCTGCGTACAGGATGTGATCTTCATCTCATGTCTTCGACTCCCATGCATGATGAAACTCGTGATGAGGTTTCTTCAGTTTAGCGTACGAAGGATCAATCATGGCTGCTGCCAGGGTCAGCATTGAAGGTTGAGAGGAGGACACTAGGCTTGCCTTCTGGAGATCGAAGGGCTGGCCTACAACGAGACCTATCCGACGCAGGACATCCCTGTCGTTCTTAAAGCCTACAGTAACGAATTTCACTCTTTTGTCCTTGAGGAAGTTCTTAAAATCCTGGCACTCAACGTCGGCATGGCATATGTGGTAGACCAAGCAAACGTTATGTACGCAAACCTGGATCACGACGGGCTTCTTCCTCTCTTCGTCCTTTAGATCCTTCTCTCGTCCCAGGACTGTGGTGTACTCAACATCTAGCCCAGCGACCCACTCATCCGTTGAACTGTTGAACATGCGTAGGAAGCGAGCAAGCCAAGCTTTCACCGTCTCGGATCCACGTGTGTAGATGACAATGAACTGATCGCCGGTGATGGCTCTAACCTGGTACTCAGCGGCGACCATGGAGATTTGGGAGGCCATGGATTTTGGAGGAGGTTAGGAGAAGTTGAACTGTTGTACCCCGCAAAAAAACTGGGAGCGAACTAATGTGAAAGGACGGGACGACTGGGAGCGAACTGTTGTAAGGTAGAAGACGGGGACGAGTAGGGCGTGCGAATGGCGTGGGGTTGCTGGCTTGCCCGGTGGATAAACGGCTGCAAGCCCCCAAAGAGTTCTTGAGAACTATGCGGGACCCACTAGATGTCATGTCTACTAGACCCATATCGTAGGCCTGACGGTATATCTTCTGCCTGTTCGCACGCCATGCCGGCGCGTGGATGTAACTTCACTTAATTCCGTCAAACGTCGTGCCTCCCACGACCTTCGCCTCCCTCGCGCGGTCGCGCCCTTTGAGACTTTGACCGGCTATAAATGAGCAATTTTGTTTCCCTTTTTTTAGACAAGCAATTTTTTTGCCTACTCCGCATGCATGATACTCCCTCTGGTCCTTTTTACTCCCGTCAACCGTTTGCAAAGTGTTTGACCAAATTTATACTTTTTTTGAACACCACCTTATATTAATTAACCAGCCACACCAGTACACTCATTCAATACAATATTCACCACATAGGGCGGTACGTTATTTACAAGAATACCATCTAATCTATTGTCAAAGCTATACTTAGCGATTAAGTGTGCCACCTTATTGGCCGAACGGCTAATCTTTGACAGTTGAAGATTGTTGATCAACTTCGAGATGCTCAACGCTTTCATCTTCAGGTCACACATAGCAGACCTGTCATAGTCCCCCGATGCAAGAGATGCTACCACAAAAGCGCAATCAGTCTCTAAAATTACAGGATTATGAAGACAAATACCTATGTAGAGACCGGCAATGCAAGCCTTAAGCTCCGCTTCCTCCACGCTTTGACAGGCATCAATGAAATCCCACGACCAAATTTATACTAAAAATATCAATATCTACAATACTGATTATAATGAGTATAAGAGAGAGATGATTATAGTAACATAGGTAGATACCGTAACATAATAAATGTGATGCTACTATGTGTCATGCATGGCAATAAATGAGACCACCTATGATACTAATCTATGATACTATGCACTATAGAGGTAGTAACATAGACTAGTAACATATGCATGTTACTAGTCTAAGTTACTCCCCACTATGACCAGCCTTAGAGTACCACTACCTCCCTTCTAGTTTAAAGGGCTCGATTCAAAAATTTCACCTACTCTTAGCAAGATAGTAGAGGCGGTGGAATAGTTTTTGAAGTCTGCAAAAGTACTCAACTAGTGTTGTCGTTCTTCACAAAAAAAATGTGTTTACCAATGCATGCATGAACACTAGTTACTCTAACCCCCCTCTCTTCTTTAATTCTTTGCCACATCAGCATGTTTGCTATTCCCGTGTGCATGATACCAGCTAAGATACCACCATTATGGCCAGCCTTAATCATCGCATGCAATAATTTAGTGCACCTTGAAATATGAACATGTGTGGGGCGTGTATGTTTTTAATGACTTGAGACTATACCTAGCCCGGCATGCAAGATGACTTATTATGCACCGTTCCCCATACCTGCAGGAAGCCCGTTCGTCTCCAAATCTTTTCCTCTCCATGTGTGGAAACAATATGCATGCCAAACTCTCCTTCTCCCTCCGGTGGTCCCACCACTCCACCCCGTGTGAAAAAATCTGCATGCATGACTCTCCTCCCTCCACGCTCGTCCAATCCGTTGTGACCAGCAATATTTCCACCACTTCGCTCCCCCGTAATTTACTCCAACAAATATGCCCACGTAGTTGTTACTTAACTGCAGGTGCATTGGGTCACTGACATATGGGCCCAACAGGGGTCTGGCCCACATGTCAGTGACGCAACTGGACCTGCAGTTAAGTCAGTGCAGCTCAGTCCATATCTTACATAGGTGTGCCATTGCTCGCTATAAATACTGCGCCTCCCACAACATCGCTATCTCCTCCCCCTCACGTTCACGTTCATCTCTATCTCCTCCCCCTCCCTCTCACGTCGACCACCATGGCATCGCCCCTCCCAAGCCCTAGGAGCCCCTCGCTGCACCGCGCGGACGGTCACGCGTCGTCGTTCTGTTCCTCGCCGCCACTAGTCGAGGAGGACGCGTCGGTGTTCCGCTCCTCGCCGCTACGCGACGTGTCGTCGTTCCGTTCCTCGCCGCCACTAGTCGAGGAGGACGCGTCGGTGTTCCGCTCCTCGCCGCAACGCGTCGCTGTTCCGTTCCTCGCCGCCACTAGTCGAGGAGGACGCGTCGGCGTTCCGCTCCTCGCCGCGACACGTCGAGGTGGACGCGTCGGCGTTCCCCATCTCGCCAGCACGCGCGCCGGAGGACGCGTCGGCTCCCCGCTACGAGGAGAACGCCGCGCTGCCCGCCGAGCCCCCCCAGCCTTGAGGAGCTTTGGAAAGAAATGGATGTCGCCTTTGTGGGAGGCTTTGCCTCCAGCAGAGCGCGCCAAAATAGAGGCAGAGAAGAAGGCCGAGGAAGAGAAGCGCACCATGGAACAAGCTGCCTGGGAGGCCTATGTCGCGTCCGAGAGAGTCAGGCAATTGGCTCTTTGGCAGAAGGCTCGTGCGAGGGCCATGAGGGTGGCGGAGGACGCCCGTGCCGACGCCCTGAGTGCAGTCGGGCCCAAGCGCCTCATCTACGCTTGGCGGTACGTGGACCGGGTGCACGCTTCCAGCAAGGAGGAGTACCTGTTGGCGCCGGATCACCACACCGGTGACATCGCGCTCGCCCGCCGGCAAGCCGCCAATCAGCACCTCGCGAGTTGCGAGGCTAAGGAAGAGGCGTTGTGTCGGCGCGCTGGGAAACGGCCGCACACCAGGGCACTCGTGGCGCGCCGCAAGCGCTCCTGCGAGCGCCATGGCTTTTAGGAGGCCTGAACGTTCAGGAATTTTTAGCGTCCTTAATTAAGTATGTAAAAGGGAAAATTTGGAAACCTTGTGTATTCGTACGCATTTTGCAAGTACGTGCATATAGCACAAACTTTACTATATACTATCGCACTACACGTCTCTCTCGATATATGCTTGCATACTGTGCTACTCCCTCCGTCCAGGTCAATAAGTCATCTTTGGTTGTGCACCGTGACCAAGAAGGAGGGAGGACTTATACACCTAGACGGAGGGAGTACTACTATTACTTATGTACGTGCAAATGCACGTTTTAACATTACGATGCGGTTTTTGTAAAAGTAGAAAAACAACACTAGTCAAGCTTGTGAAACGATTCAATGCAAAACAAATGCAAAAATGCTCGTTTGATTGTTTACTTTTAGCTTCCTTCTCTGTGGTTATTTCTCTATCGTACTTTGTACGGAGTATCTCACTGGTTGGAAAGGCATGCAAATTCCCAAACCGCTTCCTACACCCTGTATCGAATTTTTTGCCTAACAAGTTGTGCCGTGCAATTGGAATTCCAACTTGAGTACTACTACTAGTAGGAGTACCAGGGGCCAGTTCTTTTAGGCTTCTAGATTAGTAATCCCAGAAGAGCAAGTACAATAGAGCTGAGTCAGCGGGCTATAAGAAATAAACTAGTATATTTCTGCTTAGTTGGAGGAAAGAGAAGAGGAGAGAGAAGGTAAGCGGGCTCTTCGTGAAGAGCCATCTCTAGCACGTGCTCCTAGGCACTTTGTGAGAATGAGAAGTGGGCCACATAATAAAAAAGTAGTACACTCTTTTACTCTATTATTGTACATGTTGGCTATAAGATGGGCTGTAGATGACATGGCACTGGCTTATAGCCAGCAGCTGGCTATACTATTAACCATGCTCTAACTACTACCTCCGTCCTGGTTTATTGGTCCCCATTGTAATCTATGTCAAATTTTGATCATAAATTTAACTAATGAAATGTTAGTGCATGTCACATGCACTACTCCATTCGTCTAGGTGAGTGAGTCATCTTAGGCTGTGCACCGTGACCAAGGAGGAGGAGAAAACGAGAAACGTTAATGTTTATTTGCTAATTAATAGTATTGCATGCAATGAACTAACCACTGCATGTCGTGTTTGATATCTCAAGTCATTAAAAGCATGCACACTCTTTATCTCTTATTGGTTGATATGTCAAGAAACAAGAAATGAGGTAGAAGTTAATGCATCGCGCCTAAGTGTTTTGGGATTATTTGGTTTTCGTAAGATGACTTACACACCTAGACGGAGGGATTACAATGGTGAGGAATAAACCAGTTAAATCTTTGGTCAAAATTTAGCACAAATTACAATGGTGAGGAATAAACCAGGACGGAGTAGTAGTTTAGAAGCCCAAATAAATGAGTGAGGCGCCTTATTGTTACTCTCCACTATGACTAGTCTTGTGGGAAAAGCTGGGGAAGCCGCCAAAAGAACTGGCCCTAGGAGTAGTAGCTAGGGATCGAGTGTGCGAGATGAACCGGAGAAAGTAAATGCAGAGAGATGAAATGCAAAAAAGACGGAGGGATGTGATGGTTGCTTGTCCGTTTATTTTACCAGGCCACTTATTACTGGGAGTGGTTGGGTTTTGTGATATGACGGCTTTACTGCCGCGCCACGAGCGGGGTGAGAGGTGAGACTCCCGTGCAGCGCTGCCCTCTACACTTGTACTACATCGGTCGTGGTTTATTAGTCCCCCATTGAATTTGACTGGAGATTTAACTGACAAAATGTTAGTGCATGTCAACAAAAACTATATCGTTGGATTCGTATTTGAACATAGTTTTGAATGATATAATTTTAGGTGACATGCATCAGCATTTATCGTATTATATATAATGTTAGTTCAATTTTTGGTCGTACTAATCTATAGTAGTAAGGTGCTCGTGCGTTGCACCGAAGAGTGAAATGCATTGATCGGGGAGTTGTTTATTTTGACAAAGGATGTGGGGGTCATCTCATGTGTAACGGGTATCGATAGGTTTCTTCGGATATTATTTCATCTCTAGATCTCACAAACATCCGGGTGAAATAGATAAAAAGGTATCTTTTGCAAACAAAAGTGTTCAACTGTTCAACCTGCATCCAAAACTTGTGAAGAAATAACACTTATTGTGCTTTGCAAGAAATGATCTTTAAGAATTAGTTTTTGAGTATCGATTGTTATACATGTTGGATACAGATGACATGGCACTTTCTTATAGTCAACAGTTGGCTATACTATTAAGTAATATTAACCATGCCCTTATACACCTAGACGGAGGGATTAAATCAGGATGACTTGCAAGCGGGCAGAGGAGATGTAAGAAATGTTTCATCGTAAGTCTTTCACCAGTACTGTAGTAAAAATTCATACATGGAAGATTCTAGACTAAACCATAAACGGATACACTTATATTCATGCGCGATACTCCAATAGAGCAAGATCCTGCATGGAAGTCTCCACATGCTTAAACAGCGGATTACATTGAGCGAAGACTAATGATCAACATTTAACTTGATAATGCGTACTTCTAGGTGAACCTCCTTGGAGTCCCCGTGCACCGCGTCGGCGGGTAAAGGTGGCCATGGGTTTTCCAAGTCCACACTGGCGGGATAGTACCAGCTCCCCAGAGTCCAAGTCCGTTCGATGAGGCCGGTGTCGCTGCCCACGCGACCCGGAGGGGTAGTAACACTGACCACGCACATGTACATCGGCCTCGTGTCAGTGTCAGCGTCAGCGGCGTTGCCCCTGACGCACATTACAGAGACGGGGCGGCGGCCTGCACAGGCCTCGCCGGTGCCCACGATCAAGAGGAAGACGCTGTCGTCCTCCTCCGAGACTAGCAGGCGGCGGTGATCCTCCAGCGACTCCGGCATGGTGAACAGGTAGCACGTCTCGTACTTTATGTTCTCCGCCAAGGGCCAGCAGTGACCGCTGCACGCATCCGTGAGGTGATGCACCATGTTCGCCGGTGAGCCACAAAACGGCATTGGGCACTCATAGCAGTGGACGAAGGGCTCCTTGGAGGCATCGACCAGGCCGTCCATGAAACGGGAGTGGCTGTAGGGGACGTTGCGCCAGTTGAATATATGAGCAAGTTACTACGAGATTTAATCCGAATAAGCACAAAATAATTCATGACAGCTATAACAGAGATGAAACTAATCATGTGGACTAGCATAGTAGTAGGATACAGAGTAGAAACATGAATTCTACCACGATTTCAAACAGGAAGGACAGAAACACATACGGTGCAACGGGAGCAGCACTGTTGGCGTTGAGGTTGTCGCCCATGTCCAAACACCACGTAGACACGGTCTTTGAGCACGGTTCATAGTCGTTCCACGCTCGAGCATTGAAGTTTGTAACTATTTTAGATTAGAATATACTACTCCTCCGGTGCTAGTAGTAGAGCAGAGTCGTACTCTACTAATCTACTCAAGCAAGTTAGGGCATAGCACTGTAGGGAGTACCAGTACTGTGATCACTCAAGCAAGTTGTCTGGCATCGACATGACCCTACGCTGCTGGTATGTGTCTCGTAAGTCAAGCGGTGTGCTGTAGTCATCATCACCTGTCCACTTCTCGCAGCACATATTCGCTTCTCCATCTTTGTCCGCACATAATCTCGTCCAATCTTCCATCCCCGCTAACAATGGCAGAACCGAGCAGCGTCTGCCGAAAGAGTGGCTGGAATTCGCTCCCCATAGAGGTAATCAAGCTCATTGTTTCGCGTGTGGACAATCTCAATACCATGCCGCTCGCCGCGTGCTCGTCGGGGCTGTACCGTTTACTCAAAGCCCTCAGGCCGGAGCTTTTTAAGCCAGCTCCTTGCTTGCTGATGCCGCCTGATCTTCAGAAACGGCGTGTCACGCAGCATAACGATCGTAGGGTAGCGAGCATCAACCCCCTTGACTGCGATCCGATCCCCGTCAGCCTCAACTACATTAACAGTATGTACTGGGTCGGCATGAACACGTCTTGGATGGTGCTCGTCGACGGTCGCGGCAGCTGGATGCTCGTGGAGGTCTACACCCGGCGATTGATCCCCCTTCCTTCGATTAACACTGCACTGCTTTGGCACCGCGGCCCAGAATACTCGGAATCTTACAGTAGCCAACATGATATGCTCAAGGTTGTAATCTGCTAAGTGCCCACAAGATCTGCGAATTATAAAGACTTCAGGCTAATTGCGTTCTTCAACCGCGGTCTCGCCTATCTGACAGGTCACTGCGGTAAGTGGATAAATCTGCACGTCCATCGCAGGATCATACATCCTCCATGGTTCTCTGATGCCATTGAACACAAGGGCTTCATTTACGCTGTCGACTCCTTCTATGGCTGGACGTATTGCTGGCCTACTCCAGTCATCGCTACAAACGGCTGTTACAGCAGTATGTTACTTTCCTATGATATCATGATGGCTTGCTTATATTACTGTCAACATTTGCTGAAAAAATATTCATGCTCATAACATGCTGTTCTTAAGATTGACTAAATCAAGAGCCCTTTTTTATTTGACTCCAACTTGATATGATGTTGTAGACCGCCTGGTGTCCCTACCCTTCCTAATCACAGAACCTTTCAAAGAAAAGCGGCATGGCAGTTGCAGGTGGTTCCTGGCTCGATCAGACAACGGCGAAAGATTGATGATCGTTTGCATGTACCGGACGTGTTGTTTCGCGGAATACAATCACAGTCACTGCAAGGTCTTTGAGTAGGATCCCAGCTTCTCTGGGCCTTCAGGAATTTTTGACTGGAGGCTGGTAAGTAGCCTTGGTACACGCTCTCTGTTTGTCGGACTGAATTATCCGATTAACTAGGAGATAACCGACGGCAAGGATCATGATGGCAGCGCGGTTTCGTTAATCAGGCAAAACTGTGTGTACACAGCGTACCATGCGTCTCTGCATGCACCATACCCTGATATGTGCCGCCACGCTCTGCAGCCCAAAGTAGGAGAGAGGGTCGCAAGTATCAGACTTCGACCTGCTGGCTGGAGTTTCCCCCGTCAGGCACCCATCTGGTTCAAGCCGTCAGCCAATCTCCACAGCTTAATAAATAGTAACGTCTAACTGAGCCAGTTAGTTAGATGCGTACACTTGGTGTAGTAGGATCTTTATTTAGTTTGATGCATACACTTGTTCTTTTTTGGTAGCCCTTTTGTAATGATGGCTGATGTTTGGTTTGAAAGAGAGAGTTGCGTCTTCACTCTTCTGGCCTGCTTACTGCTTCTGTTGCACCCCCAGCCCTGGTTGCTGCTGCTGCTGCTGTTTTCAATGTACAATCAGTAGTATATTTTGTCTGTTGGTTGAATAAATGTGTTGTTAGAACGACAAACACAATGTTTTTGAAGTCGTTGCATGGTTCGATCCTTTAGTGCCCCGTACCGTACGTAGCGCATACTATTTTTCGTACGGAACACATTTTCCACTTGTTGATAACATGCAGCCCACTGATGAAGGCCCAATAGAGAAGCCCATAATTAACTAGAAGGGAGGCTCTCACATGAATCCGGCCCAGGTACATGCTCATGGTCCCCTAAACATAAATAAGTAAATAAATAAAGCTAAATGCTCATGCACCAGTTCTTTGGGAAAATAGGCAGCCCAGTATTTCTTTTTGAAGAATACCCAAGCTAGGCCTATTTGTTTTCTCCGAATTACTGGGCTGCAAATCTTTCAAGACGAGGAGGGATGCATTCCGGCCTGGTATGGTCAATGTCTGTTAAAAGTAATATCGAAAGGGGTTGAAAATTCCAAAAAAATTATAGCAAATGGGATATAAGTTTCTTTTTTTGTTTTTGTTCTTCACTGATATCTTATATGTATTTCATTGGATTTAACATGACATAGTACTAATTTATTTTTAAATTTGTTTTAGTATGGCTATTAATTTTTGGATTAAGAATATTTCGTTCCCCAGCAAAAATTTGCGAATTTTCTAAATTTCCCACATATTTAGTTAATTTTTTGACCCTGGTACTGACCAGAAAATGGCCTGCAATTCTAAAAATGGAAAACGGGCTGCAATAAATTCCATATGAATTAGAAAATGAGTAAAAATTATAAAAATAATAGCAAATGGGCTGTACACGCCACAGATTTCGAGGCTGACTTGTTTACACAAGGCTTTGTCAGTGAACACACGATTCTAGCAGCAGTGACTATTGGATGTCCATCCAAAGGCCGACGTGCTTCTTCAATCTCTGATCTTCCTGCTCCAGCCGCCTAAACTAGCGCCGGCGGGACTGCCTGCTCCCTCCTCTTGTGGCCCGCTGTGATGCCGCGCAGGCTTCCCCGGTCCACCCTACTCCCTCCGCTGGCCTGGCCGCACGCAATCAACTGCCTCCTTATTACATGAAAAAAAATGATTCCTCCCACTGACATCTGGGGCGCACCGGTTGGGAGGCTGACCTGTGGGCCTACTAAGTTGACGCGCACGCAGGGCTTGTCAACTTAGTCAACAAATGATTCTAGCAGCAGTAACCGTTGGATTTGAATCAAACGGTCCTGCTGCTTCTTCAGTCGCTGCTCTTCTTACACCAGCCGCCCAAAACAGTGCCGGGGAGACCGCCTGCTCCTGCCTCCAGTGGCCGGTTGTGCTGCCGTTGAGGCCTCATCGCCCCCTACTACTCCCACCGCTAGCCAGGCCCTGCGGCGATGGCAGCCTCACACCGCAGCCGAACCAGTGAACCCTCGTACTCCTCTCCGCGTGGGCATCCACTGCCGCGTCTTTCCCCGGCTCCGCGTCGTCCCCTTCCTAGGCCTCGCCGTCGTCCACCGCTTTGGTGCTCTCGGCGCGGCGTGGTCAACGTGGTCAACGACATTCCATCGGAAGAGTATTGTACGTGGAGAGGCTGACAGCTGGGTCCACGGCCACAGCCCAGTTTTTTGTGATTTGCCAAGTAAGTCGCTTTGTCAGGCCTGTTGGGCTGCAAATCTTTCAAGACGAGGAGAGCTTTCATTCGGCTGGCCGAGAAAATGGCCTATCAGTAATGAGAAATGGGTTGTACATTTTTAAAACACATCAAACCGGCAATTAGTTTCAAATATCTTTTTTTTCATTTCGAGATTTTAAATTATATTAATTTTTATGCGTGGAGAATTTGTTGGATTTTATATTGATATACATTTATTTTTAAAATTAGTTTGAATGTGAGTCGAAATTTCAGGATTAAAAACAGTTCGGACCGCACCGAAATATGCAAAATTTCGTATAATTTTTTAACCGTGGCCACAATATGGCCTGTAATGCTAACAAAAAGAATATGGGCTCCAAAAAAACCTTAATAATTAGGAAATGGGCTGTAAATTATTAAAAATAATGGCAGATGGGTTGTATGCTGTTTTCCACAGATTTGAGGCTTTCCTAAAAAAAGGTTGACGCACAAGCACTGACTGTTGGATGTCCATCCAACGGCCGTCGTGCTTCTTCAATCTCTGCTCTTCCTGCTCCAGCCACTCAAGTAAACCCTCGTACAGTCGTACTCCCCTCTACTCCCCACAGTCGTACAAGTAAACCCTCGTACAGTCGTACTCCCCTCCGCGTGGGAAACAACTGCCGAGTCTTCCCTGCCTCCGTGTCGTTCCCTTCCTAGGCCTCGCCGTCGTCCACCGCCCTGGTGCTCTCGGCGCGGCCTAGTCAACGTGGTCAACGACCGACATGCATCTGAAGTGGACTGTACGTGGAGAGGCCGACAGCTGGGTCCACGGCCGCACACAAGGAAATGCCTCCTTATTACGCGCAAAATAATGATTCCTCCACCTGACATCGGGGACCCACCGAAAGGGCCTCTGTATTTCGCGAAAAAAACATTACCGCCGCTGACAGCTCGGACCCACCAGCTATATCTTCGCACGCAAGGAAGTGCCTCCTTATTACGCACAAAAATAATGAATACTCTCCCTGTTAGCTGGGACCCAGTATAGTGGCAGGCTGACTTGTGGGCCTACTAAGTTGACGGGGACGGAGGGCTTTGTCAACTTAGTCAATATGCACGATTCTAGCTCCAGTGACCATACGATGTCCATCCAACGGCCGTAGTGCTTCTTCAACCTCTGGTCTTCTTGCTCCAGCCGCCCAAAGCAGCGCCGGTCGTGCCGCATGCTCCTGCCTCCCGTGGCCGGCTGTGCTGCCGCGGAGGCCTCACCGCCCCCTACTATTCCCACAGCTGGCCAGGCCCTGCGGCGACGGCAGCCTCACACCGCAGCCGAACCAGTGAACCCTCGTACTCCTCTCCGCGTGGGCTTCCACTACCGCGTCTTCCCCAGCTCCCCGTCGCCCCCTTCCTAGGCCTCGCCGTCGTCCACCGCCCTGGTGCTCTCGGCGAGGCGTGGTCAACGTGGTCAAGGAACGACTTCCATCGGACATGGACTGTACGTGGAGAGGCTGACAGCTGGGTCCACGGCCGCAGCAAGGAAGTGCCTCCTTATTACGCGGAAAATAATTATTCCTCCACCTGACAGCTGGGACCCACCGGACGGGCCACTGTATTTCGCAAAAAAAAAAGTTTCCCCCTGACTGCTGGGACCCACCAGCTACATCTTCGCACGCAAGGAAGTGCGTGCGGGCAAAAAAACGATTCGCCCCCCTGACTGTTGGGACCCACCAGCTACATCTTCGCAGGCAAGGAAGTGCCTGACAGTCGGGACCCACCTGGTCGAAGCGTACGTAGCGTTGTCATTCTGGTCGCGAACGTGTACGTACATATATACTGGTGGATGTAGAGGCGCTCACGTGTCGTAGTAGAGGCGCGTACGTGTCGTAGTAGAGGCGCGCACGTAGCATGTACACGTACGTACAGCGGCCAGGGTGCAAGAAAGAAAATACGGCCACGTATGTGTACATACGGGCGGGGTCTCGAACGCCTACTCGTGCATACGTACGGCCAGGGCTCGTGTACATGGCTGGGTCGGAACGGAGAAACAGCGTCGTCGTCGTGTTCATGGGGAGCCAACCGGCTGGGTCGGAACGAAATGCGTCGTCGTGTTCATCGGGAGGGCTTGGACGGAACAACCGATGGAAACGAGGCCTGGCGTACCGCAGAACGGAGCAAACGGCCTTGTGTTCGACCGGCCACGTTTGAAACGGGATCCTGTTCATCGGGAGGGGTCTGGCGTACCGCAAAACAGAGGAAACGGACCTCCTACGGTCGAAACGGGGGTCCTGTTGATCGGGAGGGGTGTGGCGTACCACAAAACGGAGGAAACGGACTTGTGTTGGAGCGCTACAGTCGAAACGGGGGTCCTGTTCATCGGGAGGGGTGTGGCGCACCGCAAAACAGGACTCCACGGGATACTGTTCATCTCCACCGTCGACCCCCTCCAGCCTCCACGGGCTACTGTTCATCCACCGTCGACCTCCTCCAGCCTCCACCTGCGACTGTTCATCCATGGGCTCCGGTTCATCCAGCCTCCACCACGTGCTACTCCACCGGCTACTGTTCAACCAGCCCTCTCCATGGGCTCCTGTTCAACCACCCCTTCACGGGCTACTATTCATCCAGCCCTCCACCGTCTACTGTTCATTCTGCCCTCCACGGGGTGGTCCTGTTCATCCTGCCCTCCACGGGGTCCTGTTCATCCAGCCCCAACCGGCTCGATCGATCGGGGTCCTGTTCATCCAGAGGCAACACCACGGGATCCTATTCATCCACCCCCACCGGGAACTGTTCATCCAAACTCCCCCAGCAACGCTCACTGTTCATACAGAGGCAGCATCGATCGGCTTCAGTTAGCAGAAGTAGCGAAGGAATCACTCGATCGGGTTCAGTTAACAGCCATCGATCGATCGCTCGGGTTCAGTAACGCGTAGCCTGCAGTGCAATCGCTCGGGTTCAGTTAGAGCCCAACGCCTCGCTCGGGTTCAGTTAGAGCCAACGCCTCGCACACACGCGCGTACGTGTACGAGAGATACGCGCATCGCTCGGCCCCCGACCTCCCACCGTAACCGGGAACTCCCCGAAATTTTCCTCGCCCTCGCTTCTACCACGGTTTTTTCCGTCATGGACGGCCCAAAGAATGTCATGCAGCTGCGTCTCCGGCCCGCCCAGGACGAAAAGCCCATTTTCTGTCATGATTTTTTGTCATAGAAGTAGGAGCCCACCACATCTATGATGATACTGGGCTTTGTCACAATTATCGTCATAGAAGTGTCATATGTATGACAGAAAAAAAATCGCTCGGCCCAAAATGTCACAGATGTGTCTTTTTTTTGTAGTGCCCCCCTTTTTCCTTTCTCTTCGGAGGGGAAAAGGAAGGAGAGGGAGAGGGAAAGGGGGGCGCCGCCCCCTCCCCTAGTCCAATTCGGACTCCCATGGGGGGTTTCCATCCCTTGTGGGCTCCCCTCTCTCTCCACTAAGGCCCATGTAGGCCCAATACTTCCCGGGGGGGTCCGGTAACCCCTCGATACTCTATCCGAACCTTTCCGAAACCATTCCGGTGTCTGAATATCATCGTCCAATATATCAATATTTACCTCTCGACCATTTCGAGACTCCTCGTCATGTCCGTGATCTCATCCAGGACTCTGAACAAACTTCGGTCACCAAAACATATAACTCATAATACAAATCATCATCGAACGTTAGGCGTACCCGAGGGGTTCAAGAACTATGTAGACATGACCGAGACACATCTCCGATCAAAAACCAACAGCAGAACCTGGATGCTCATATTGTTTCCTACATATTCTACGAAGATCTTTATCGGTCAAACCGCATTAACAACATACGTTATTCCCTTTGTCATCGATATGTTACTTGCCCGAGATTCGATCCTCGGTATCATCATACATAGTTCAATCTCGTTACTGCAAGTCTCTTTACTCGTTCCATAATGCATCATCTCGTAACTTACTCATTAGTCACATTGCTTACAAGGCTTATAGTGATGTGCATTACCGAGAGGGCCCAGAGATACCTCTCTGATACTCGGAGTGACAAATCCTAATCTTGATCTATGCCAACCCAACAAACACCTTCGGAGACACCTGTAGAGCAACTTTATAATCACCCAGTTACGTTGTGACGTTTGATAGCACACAAGGTGTTCCTTCGGTATTCGGGAGTTGCATAATCTCATAGTCAGAGGAATATGTATAAGTCGTGAAGAAAGCAATAGCAATAAAACTTAACGATCATTATGCTAAGCTAACGGATGGGTCTTGACCATCACATCATTCTCTAATGATGTGATCCCGTTTATCAAATGACAACACATGTCTATGGTCAGGGAACGTAACCATTTTTTATTAACGAGCTAGTCAAGTAGAGGCATACTAGGGACACTCTGTTTTGTCTATGTATTCACGCATGTATTAAGTTTCCGGTTAATACAATTCTAGCATGAATAATAAACATTTATCATGATATAAGGAAATATAAATAACAACTTTATTATTGCCTCTAGGGCATATTTCCTTCACTAGCTACTAGCTATGGACCCGTAGGTCTGAAGTAAACTACTCACGCATCATCGGAGAGGCAATGGTGTTGATGTAGAAGCCCTCCGTGATTGATTCCCCCTATGGCAGGATGCCGGAAAAGGCCCCAAGATGGGATCTCACGGGTACAGAAGGTTGCGGTGGTGGAAAAGTGGTTTGTGGCTCCTCTGGTTGTTTTTGGGGTATAAGAGTATATATAGGCAAAAGAATTAGGTCAGGACAGCTACGAGGGGCCCACGAGGTTGGGGAGCGCGCCCTCCACCCTTGTGGCCGCCTCGCGGCTCCTCTGACTTGTACTCCAAGTCTCCTGGGTGTCTTCTTGTCCAAAAAAATCATAGCAAAAGTTTTATTCCGTTTGGACTCCGTTTGGTATTCCTTTTCTGCGAAACGCTAAAACAAGGAAAAAACAGAAACATGCACTGGGCTCTAGGTTAATAGGTTGGTCCCAAAAATCATATAAAATAGCATATTAATGCATATAAAACATCCAAAACAGATAAGATAATAGCATGGAACAATAAAAAATTATAGATACGTTGGAGATGTATCACTATCCTAGCAAAACCAAGCAATTGTCGTAGCAAAAACCAAGCAACTCCCCTAGCATCTACTAGGCAGAGGAAAAATGTATGAGCAACTTCAATAGCCTTATATGGATAAATATTCGATCTACTCGCCCCCCTGCTCATCCACCTTCTCGTATGTTGTAGCAGAAGATCAAAGCAACTCAATTACAAAAGACACAAAAAGTGGGAAACTGTTCTAGCAGAAACAAGCACATGTCCCTGGCACTACTAAGATTGTCTATTTTAGGCAGAAAAAACATATGAGCAAGTTGAATAACCTTTGTGGACAACTATATTACCCCCC
>NC_057814.1:420464841-420467893 GCF_018294505.1 Triticum aestivum | reverse complement strand
CTCATATGTTCTAGCAAAAATCCAAACAACTCAACTACAAAAGGACACAAAATGCAAAACTATTCTAGGAAAAAAAGCAACTGCCCTAGCAAAACCAAGCAATTGTAATAGCAAAACCAAGTAACTCCTCTAGCATCTACTTTAGGCAGAGGAAAAATGTATGAGCAACTTGAATAGCCTTTTATGGACAATTATTCGATCTACTCCCCCCTCTCATCCACCTTCTCGTATGTTGTAACAGAAGATCAAACCAACTCAATTACTAAGAAACACAAAAAGTGGGAAACTGTTCTAGCATAAACAAGCAGATGTCCCTGGCACTACTACTTAGATTGTCTATTTTAGGCACAAAAAACATATGAGCAAGTTGAATAACCTTTATGGACAACTATCTTACCCCCTCCCCCATGTAACTTCTCATCTGTTCTAGCAAAAATCCAAACAACTCAACTACAAAAGGACACAAATGCAAAACTGTTGTAGCAAAAAAAAACAAGCAACTGCCGTAACAAAACCAAGCAATTGTTGTAGCAAAACCAAGCAACTCCTCTAGCATCTACTTTAGGCAGAGAAAAAATGTATGAGCAACTTGAATAGCCTTTTATGGACAAATATTCAATCTATTCCCCCCCCCCTCATCCACCTTCTCGTATGTTGTAGCAGAAGATCGAAGTAACTCAATTACAATGAAACACAAAAAGTAGGAAACTGTTCTAGAAGAAACAAGCAAATCTCCCTGGCACTACTACTTAGATTGTCTATTTTAGGTAGAAAAAAACATATGAGCAAGTTGAATAACCTTTGTGAAAAACTATCTTACCCCCTCCCCCATATAACTTCTCATCTGTTCTAGCAAAAATCCAAACAACTCAACTACAAAAGGACACAAAATGTAAAACTGTTCTAGCAAAAAAAACAAGCAACTGCCCTAGTAAAACCAAGCAATTGTCGTAGCAAAACCAAGCAACACCCCTAGCATCTATTTAGGCAGAGGAAAAACGTATGAGCAACTTCAATAACCTTTTATGGACAAATATTCGATCTACTCCTCCCCCCCTCTCATCCACCTTCTCGTATGTTGTAGCAGAAGATAAAAGCAACTCAATTACAAAAGAAACGCAAAACGTGGGAAACTGTTCTAGCAGAAACAAGCAGATTCCCCTCGCACTACTACTTAGATTGTCTATTTTAGGTAGAAAAAAACATATCAGCAAGTTGAATAACCTTTTTGGACAACTATCTTACCCCCTCCCCCATGTAACTTATCATCTGTTCTAGAAAAATCCAAACAACTCAACTACAAAAGGACACAAAATGCAAAATTGTTCTAGCAAAAAAAAACAAGCAACTGCCCTAGCAAAACTAACCAATTGTCGTAGCAAAACCAAGCAACACCCCTAGCATCTATTTAGGCATAGGAAAAATGTATGAACAACTTCAATAGCCTTTTGTGGACAAATATTTGATCTACTCCCCCCTCTCATCCACCTTCTTGTATGTTGTAGCAGAAGATCAAAGCAACTCAATTACAAAAGAAACGCAAAACGTGGGAAACTGTTCTAGCAGAAACAAACAAATTCCCCTGGCACTACTACTTAGATTGTCTATTTTAGGCAGAAAAAAACATATGAGCAAGTTGAATAACCTTTGTGGACAACTATCTTAGAGCAACTCTAGCAGACCCCGCAAAACGCCCGGCCCGCAAAAATTCCGGTGAGTATGCGGGCTCGGCCCAATTTTCCGGCCAGAACAGAGCCCGCATACTCGCCCGGCCCGCAATTTTTTTTTTGCCGCAGCCCGCAAACTGCACGCCCCGAGCACTATAACTGTGGTTCTGCGACTCGTTTGCGGGTCCAAACCCTATCCCCCCGCCGCCGCGAGCCACCCGATTCCCCTTTCCCCTCTCCACATTTCTCGCCGCCGGCGACCACCCGCCCCGCCTCCAGCCACCATGTGGGGCCGAATGTGGAGCTCCGGATGTAGATTCGGTGGCGAGAGGGACCCGGAGCGCGAGCGGCGCGTCCGGTCGGACGACGCGAGGAAGCGCGGCGCCCGGAAGTGGACCAACCACGGGATGTCGCCGCCGGCGAGCTTCAACCGCCGCGAGACGGAGGAGTATGACCGCCGGCGCGCGTCCTTCTCCTCCGCGAGGTCTTCGTACGCCGGATCCTCCGCGTCCTCTGGCGCGGGCTTTCTCCCCGTGAAGAGGGAGTGGTCGGAGGACGAGGAGGAGCCGGCGCCATTCGCCTTCGTCCCCGTGAAGGAGGAGCCCGAGGAGCCTGCTCCGCTCGGCCGCCGCGGAGTCGTCAGGCCCGAGGACTACGTCGCGGACGTCGACGCCGTTGCGGCCGCCATCGCCGAGCGGAGCGTGCGCGAGGAGATGGAGCGCCGGCGCCACGCCGAGGAGATCGAAGGCCTCGAGTGGCGGCAGGCGATCGCCACCAACGAGAAGGCCGAGGAGTGGCGCCGCATCCGCGCGGAGCAGGCGGCGAAGTATGTCGACCTGTGCAGCTCCGGCGAGGAAGATTGAGAGGCGCTCGGCCTCCACGACGTCGTCCATTTTGCCGCGACCTCGCCGCCGTCAGATCCGACCCCCTAGTACTAGTTAACGTAGCATGTAGTATGATCTATGCTTAATATGTTGATCATGTAGTATGTATGAACTCTGTAGTATGTGATGTGATGAACTATGTTTGTGCAATTTCTCCCGCGAAAGTGTTTTTCCAAATTATGCAGGTTTAGATACGGTATCTGATCGGCCGCACAAGTTTTCGACCCGCAAACGCGATCTTCGTGAAACCGCAAACGCGTTTTGCGGGTCGAATTTTTGCGGGGTCTGCTAGAGTTGCTCTTACCCCCTCCCCCATGTAATTCTCATCTGTTCTAGAAAAAATCTAAACAACTGAACTACAAAAGGACACAAAATGCAAAATTGTTCTAGCAAAAAAAAAAAGCAACTGCCCTAGCAAAACCAAACAATTGTCGTAACAAAACCAAGCAACTCCCCTAGCATCTACTTTCGGCAGAGGAAAAATGTATGAGCAACTTGAAT